>NC_133769.1:299153483-299244562 GCF_003597395.2 Chelonoidis abingdonii
ACTATTCCGAAGTTGCAATATCGATTTTAGCGCTACTCCTCTCGTCGGGGAGGAGTACAGATATCGATTTAAAAAGCCCTTTATATCGATATAAAGGGCGTTGTAGTGTGGACGGGTACAGCGTTAAATCGATTTAACTCTCTTTAAATCGATTTAAACGCGTAGTGTAGACCAGGCCTCAGCGTAACAGTGCTGTGACTGAACCTTCGCAGGCTATTTCAGTTTCACAGCACTGCCTACAGCTAAATGAAGTGAAGGGGCAAAAGAACGATGCAATCAAATGACTATTTCTCTCATTCTGTGTTTAATAAGGAAAACATGAGGATTGGTGTCTATCAACAGGTACATTGATTGAGAGTCAAACTGGCTACTGAATTAATGCTTCAAAATTGAGCACCAAGTGTTTTCAAAGGAGGGAGGAATTTGAGCTACCCAGATCCTAAAGTGAGTTACTGTATGCCTGTTGGTAAAAATCAGGAGCCTGACTTGCTTTAGTTCACTTACTGAAGGGGTGCTATAGGCGCCAACTCTGTGGGTGCTCCAGGGCTGGAGCACATATGGAAAAAATGGTGAGTGCTGAGCACCCACCGGCGGCTAGCTTCCCTTCCCGAGTGCCTCCCAGCGGCCCTGCCAATCAGCACCTTCCCTTTTCTCCCAGTGCCTACCGCCTATTGCTATCAGCTGTTCCATGATATGCAGAAGGCACTGGGGGGAGGGGGAGAAGCAGGGATGGGCATGGTGGGGGAGACAGCAGAATGAGGTGGAGGGGGGGTGGGGCGTGGCCAGGAAGAGGCGGGTTGTGGGTGAGGATATTGGGGAAGGGGTGGAGTGGGGGCAGGAAGAGGCAGGGCAGGGTGGAGGTTTGGGGACAGGGGTGGGGTGGGGGCTGGGCTCTGGACTCTAGGACTATGAGAGGTGGGAGGGTCCCAGATCTCTGGCTCCAGTCTGAGCCTGTGCATCGACATAGCAATGAAACAGCCCTGCAGTTCCAGCCCTGCAAACCTGAATCGACTGCCATGGTCCAGCCAAGGATTTTTCTTTGTTGTGTAGACATACTCTGAGAGGACAAAGAAAAAAAATAGTTCAGCTACACCTGATACAGACCCCACTCATTTTTCCTGGAGTGCATACAACTCCTCAGAAAGAATTGCACAGGTGTACAATTTAAGAAGCACTTCACAGCCATTTGTAACTCCCTTACCCTCAGGGTATGTGTACGTTTGAACTGGGAAATGTGATTCTAAGCTGATGTACAGATACCTGCACTAACTCTGCTTTAGCTAGCACACTAAAAATAGCAGTGTAGCTGGGGTAGCATGGGTGAAGGCTCAAGTACATAGGCGGTTAAAGTAAACTGTTAGAATCCTCTCATATTCCACCTGCTGACAATGTCCGTTGTAATGAAAACCCTGTGCCCTACCAATGATGTGACCTACAAAATTCTGAATAGAAAGAATGATTCATACTGCATCCTGAAGGTACTCATGTGCCTCTTCATTTTCCTCACATACATGAGGAAGCGGCGTAGGCGAGAGACGTACTGGCCATGGCTTCCCGCCACCCCCATTGGCCTGGGACAGCGAACCACGGCCAGTGGGAGCCGGGGTCTGCCGAACCTGCTGAAGTGGCAGGTAAACAAACGGGCCCGCAGATGTGGCTCTCTTTTTGCTGCCCCAAGCACGGCAGTCAGGGATCCTTCGGCAGCATTTCTGTGGGAGGTCCGCCGGTCCCACGGATTTGGCAGCGGTTCTGCGGGTGATCT
Organism: Chelonoidis abingdonii; assembly: GCF_003597395.2. Classification (NCBI taxonomy): domain Eukaryota; kingdom Metazoa; phylum Chordata; order Testudines; family Testudinidae; genus Chelonoidis; species Chelonoidis abingdonii. The sequence continues at coordinate 299,155,246 of NC_133769.1, forward strand.
GTTGGTCCCACGCCTTAAGCGTACTCACTACTGAATTGCCGCCGAAGCCTCGGGACCAGTGTACCTCCCGCAGAAACGCCGCCGAAGGCTCCTGGACTGCCACCATCACAACAACCAGCACGTCACCCCCCGGCTTGCTGCACTGGTGTCTGGAGCCACCCCTGCTGGCCCAGCCCGCCAGGGCTCTTACCCTGGCAAGCCACATGCCAGAGATTGCCGAGCCCTGATTTATAGCATGTGGGGGAAAAAGCAAAAACAAATGCCAATTTATTATTTATATTTGTATTCCAGTGGCACTGATAGTCTTAATTGAGATTGCAGCCCCATTTTGATGGGTGTTATATAAACAGAGAATAAAAGCGTTTCTGCCATAAAGATCTTATGGTCTAAGTAGACAACAGAAATCGGGTAAGAGAAGAAGGTATTTTATCCCCATTTTACAGTTGGGGAACTCAAACACAGAGAGGTTGCTGTTTTCCAAATTTTATTTAATAAATTTTTTCCTCATCCTCCAACAAACCAAAGTCAAAAGTGGGCTGAAATATCAAATACTGATATTTCAGATGCTGAAGTCCTTCCTCGGATGAATACATTATAGGTGCCGCAGTACATTTCAGTTAAAGGGACATTAGCTGGATGCTTAAGATTAGATTCCTTTAGCAGTATTCAGAGGGATCACATAGTCTATATTTCTTATGCAATTGATTTATTAATTTTTATATATAACTTTCAAAATGCAGAGAAAGTTCTGATATTAAAAGCTAAACAGTATTGACCCTGATTAATAAATATTGTGTGACCATCTTAACATACAAAGAACTAGATAGGGCCAAATAAGGAGCCACCTATGTTTTCAGGGAATGCAGAGCTACACTTCTGCATCAGAAGTTCGAAGGATTTGCCTCTGCAGGGGGCATGCATCCAGCACCTTTTGTATTCATTTTTTGTTCAGACTCACTTTCAGGGAGTGGGAGGGGGGAGTTACATAGCTGTGCAGAATTGAGTAGAAAAGGATGTTCTTGTGATGTGTGAGATGACTTTGTATGTAACCATATACATACAAAAGGTTTGGCAAGCATCCTCATTTACAACAGTTTCTTTTTACCTTGAAATTGTAAAGCATGAATACACCTGCAGAGCTTAAACAGGTCTTAGTTGCGCCACCTCCTATAGTAGTTAAAATTGATTTAAATTAAGCAGCAGGATTCTTTTCATCCTATGGAGATAGTGTTATAGATTCTTTGCGGTACTGGTATGTTTGCTTTCAGATTTAGAGTACTGCTAACTAATTGGTAGAAGTTGTCCTTCTAAGGGGATAAGGAAGGTAAAGGAATCAGATTAACAGCCACCAGTCTCAGAGAGAATTGGCTGTCAGAGTACTTAAAAAACGTAAAGCTGGATTCTTGAGAGAATTTGATTTTGTGGCTTACACTGCAGTCCATTAGTTTCCCTTCTTCAGGTGTGGGATGCTGCAGTTTTTGCGCATAGAAAACACAAAAAGGGGAGGAGCCCTACAGAAAGGGGAGGAGGCTGCTCCACTCTACACTGGCTTATTGGATCCACTCCAATGTCCTGTTTCTATTCTTTACAGCCACAGTGGAGTAGTTTTTCTTTATCAGATATTGCCTCATTCTTGGACCCCTCACAACCACCATGACTAGGAAGGAAGCAGCTAAGATATCCAATGATGAAAGTTTCAGGATCAAAAGGTTGAGCTTCCCCAGAGGAGGAGAGTCACTACTTATTGTCAGAAATTAGAATGTGCTCAAGAGGTGCAGAAATATTTTAAGTGGACTATGGGAAGGGAAGAAGGGGATATGAGCTTTTATGAGCCTCAATGCAACTTTGGTTTGTATTTCTTCTTTATCTGGACTGCTTCATCTAGCCCTGCTTCCTGTTCAACAATTTTGACGTTCACTATCTGACTCTTTGGACTCCACTAAAATTCAGGAAGTACTAGGGAGGCAGGGTGAATACCTCACTGCTGGGCTGACTGTTGAGTCACGTGAGTTCTATTTCCATCTCTACCACTGATTTGTGTGTCATTGGACAAGACATTTCACCGCTCCTTGCCTCAGTTTCTACACCTGTAAAATTAGGAGAGAGATATTTCCATAGTAAATAGCTTGTTATTTATGGATGAAATGGCCTGTATAGGAACTATAATTATTATATACCCAACCCATCTTATTATGAAGAAGTTACTAATCAATCTGAAAAGTTACCATAGTTTTAAAGATGTTCCAGTAATGTGGAGTTACTGCATACAAAAAAAGAGCTTACTGAAAACAAAACATATTCAAACACTATAGTTTTCCAGATATTATTGGAAAATACCAACATTATCTATGGGGCAAGTTGCGTGACCACAAATAATGCAACCATTATGGTCATGGTTTATTTGGAAAAACCACATTCCACATCTGGGCACAGGATTGAAGTGAGAAACCATTAAACAGATATATCTCCCCACTCCTTCCCCCCTTTTACCATGTCAGCATCTACAGGACCCACAGATCATAAGGACAACCCCGCTTGCACCATAACCTGTATTTCCAATAGTTACTGGTTTATTTGCTTTGTCTGAAATAGGATGGTGTCCAGAAGATTCCTCTGGACAAACAGTGGGAAGAAACAAGTGATAGCCAAGGACAATGTGTCTAATGTGATATTATACTGAACTGTCAGGAAAAATTAAATCAAATGGTTGTCTAATCTTAGAGGATAACTTTACAGCTTACATGCTATTTTGTGTTACTTTTACTTTTAATCAAGTCTCTCCCTCTTTCTGCACTCTCTCAATCTTTACTGTTGTTTAGGACTGACAAATGGCCTATCAGGACTTAATATGTCATCATAGAGGATACAAGGCCAGCTAAAACTCTATTCAGAAGATGATATTAGGCTTTGTAGCTTGCTCAGCGCTGGTATCTCTGCCATGTTAGATAAAAAAAAAAAAGACGTATTGTCAAAACCGAACTGCTGTTGCACAAGTATTAGTATTGAGGAAGGAATTTTGAAATGCTAACCGTTCGATACAAAAATTTGGGAGGTATGTCATAATGCATTAATAAATTTGCATTAGTGCAGTAAACATAAAAAATGCTCAGATCTAGCAGGCTGGCATGTAGCTGGCATTTAAATGAATCTGCCATCATAAAGACATTTATCGTGATCAGACATAACTGACTGTGATCAATTATTGTTTCATAATTCCTGAAGGTCAAAATTTGAGTTTAGAGGAATACATGTGTACGCAGGCAATGCTTTTTTAAAAAATGGAGCTTTTGCTGCTTAAGTAGTGACAGCAGAGGTGCCCTCTTCAAGGAGAGAGAGAAGCTAAGATGTCTATCTCTGCGTGGAAGGTGTTTGTTTGTGTGGATGAGCAATTTGAGTTTTGTGTGATCCTTATGTCTGCCAAGTCTTGAAGTGACAGCGCTATGTCTGTTTTCCGCCTTCCTTCTGTATTCTTGGTGATGTTTCAGTCTTATTATGTACTTTGCTGATGTCCGATTGCAAACAACAATTGCTAATCGGCTTATTCTAGGCTTCCATATATAACTTTTTAAAGAGCTTATGAAGGTAACCCATTGAGATTAAGCAGGGATAAGGTCTGTTGTTTTCAGGTACCTGACAGGGAGATGGAAATACACCCACCTCCCCTCACATTGAATGTAAAAGTAGAACAGCTTTCTATCAGCAATTCTCATTTATCCTTTGTGTGTCAAACTCAGTTCTTTATCATCCCCTGAACTCAATGCCTTATTACCACCTGAGTCCAATACCAGCAACATGCCAAGAATGTGAGGCACAAGTGGTTCAAAGTGTAGCAGCATTGTTTTTTCTTCAGTGATGTAAGGTTGTTCTTTGAAAGAACTAAAGAACACCTCTGGCATGCAAATAACTATGCAGAAAACAAATGTGAAATGAGAAAAGAAAAAACATTGTCTCCCATTGAGGCTGTACAACAGTGGTGGCCAAAGGGCAAGACCTCTTCTAAAAGTCAGAGAGGTTTCACACAGGTCTATACAAAGTGATTAGTGATGTATTTCAGAAGGCAGCATTTCATACTTTCCCCAGAGTGTAAACTTCTTGGGACTATGATGCAACTAAATCAATGCTGAGATCAAGATGTGTGGTATTTAACTGGATAAAGCATACAATTTATTCATTGTCAGGCCAAAGACTGGGAAAAGAGATCTGTATACAGAATAAATAAAATGCCAAAATAAACATCAAATATTTTATTTTGGATCTGATTTTTATGGCATACTTTAGGATATACACTGATATATGGAAATAAATAAGTTTGTCGATTTCTAGGTCTTATTCTAAATGATATACTTGTTCCATGGCTAAAGGTGAGTAAAGTTAAAGGACCTTGATTCATTTTAATTTCTTTTCTCACTTCCTTTATTACAAAATACTTGGCCATTAGGACATTATAAATTTATAGAGGATTTAATACAAAAATATTTTAAAATTACACATCAGCCATTAATTAGTATTCTGATTAATACAGTCTTATATAGAACTGGTCAAAGTTCTTTAAACTTTTTTTTACTAATTTTTTTTTTTACTAATGTGAAAACTAATGGAAAATCTTCATTTTGCTCAAGAAATTCCAGTTTTCAATAATCACAAACATAATGATGATGAAAAACAAAACCAAAATGAAACACATCTTCTGCAAACACTTAGAAGGTGGTAAGGTGATAAGGAATAGCCAGCATGGATTTGTAAAGAACAAATCATGTCAAAGCAATCTGATAGCTTTTTTTGATAGGATAACGAGTCTTGTGGATAAGGGAGAAGCAGTGGATGTGGTATACCTCGACTTTAGTAAGGCATTTGATATGGTCTGCATGATATTCTTATCGATAAACTAGGCAAATACAATTTAGATGGGGCTACTATAAGGTGAGTGCATAACTGGCTGGATAACCGTACTCAGAGAGTGGTTATTAATGGCTCCCAATTCAGCTGGAAAGGTATAACAAGTGGGGTTCCGCAGGGGTCTGTTTTAGGACTGGCTCTGTTCAATATCTTCATCAACACTTAGATGTTGGCATAGAAAGTACGCCTTATTAAGTTTGCGGACGATACAAACTGGGAAGGATTGCAACTGCTTGGAGGACAGGTCAAATTCAAAATGATCTAGACAAATGGAGAAATGGTCTGAAGTAAACAGGATGAAGTTCAATAAAGACAAATGCAAATGCTCCACTTAGGAAAGGAACAATCAGTTTCACACATACAGAATGGGAAGAGACTGTCTAGAAGAGTATGGCAAAAGATCTAGGGGTCATATTGACCACAAGCTAAATATGAGTCAACAGTGTGATACTGTTTGCAAAAAAAACAAATGTGATTCTGAGATGCATTAAACAGGTGTTTTAACAAGACACGAGAGTCATTCTTTCCACTCTACTCTGCGCTGATTAGGCTTCAACTGGAGTATTGTGTCCAGTCTGGGCACCGCATTTCAAGAAGATGTGGAGAAATTGGAAAGGGTCCAGAGAAGAGCAACAAGATGATTAAAGGTCTTGAGAACATGACCTATGAAGGAAGCTGAAAGAATTGGTTTATTTAGTTTGGAAAGAGAAGACTGAGAGGGACCATGATAGCAGTTTTCAGGTATCAAAGTGTCTCAAAGAGGAGGGAGAAACTTGTTCACCTTAGCCTCTAATGATAGACAAGAAGCAATGGGCTTAAACTGCAGCAAGGGAGATTTAGGTTGGACATTAGGAAAAAGTTCCTAACTGTCAGGGTAGTTAAACACTGGAATAAATTGCTTTAGGGAGGTTGTGGAACTCCATCTTTGGAGATATTTAAGGTAGGTTAGATAAATGTCTATCAGGGATGGTCTAGACAGTATTTGGTCCTGCCATGAGGGCAGGGGACTGGACTCGATGACCTCTCCGAGGTCCTTCCATCCTAGAGTCTATGAATCTGTGAATCTATGAATTTACAAGAGAATTGTAACAAAAAAACTGAATAAGTTTTGCCCAAATCTTTTATTTCCCCTTCCCCCCAATGACATATGAAAATTAATTGGCTTCTTAAAACTAATTGTAATTAAAGTATTGGTACATCATTACTGAGCCTCATTTCATTTATATTGTTCTAAGAAGAGGCCATCTATTGTTTAAAAATCATGGCGTCGAAAAGGCTGTTGAACAGGGGGACCAGTGTCAAGATATCATAGAATACCAGGGTTCGAAGGGACTTCAGAAGGTCATCTAGTCCATCCCCGCTCAAAGCAGGACCAATTCCCAACTAAATCATCGCAGCCAGGCTTGTCAAGCCTGACCTTAAAAACCTCTAAGGAAGGAGATTCCACCACCTCCCAGGTAACCCATTCCACAGTGCTTTCACCACCCTCCTAGTGAAAAAGTTTTTCCTAATAACCAACCTAAATCTCCCCCACTGCAACTTGAGACATTACTCCTTGATTCTGTCATCTCCTACCACTGAAGAACAGCTAGTCCATCGTCTTTGGAACTCCCTTCCAGGTAGTGAAAGCTGCTCTCAAATCCCCCTCATTCTCTCTCTGCAGACTGTGTCTTGTAAAATATATCTTTATTTCTCGCAGTATTAATAGTTATTTTTCTATTACATAAATGGGGCCATCAAGTCCCTAAGACTCATCAGAATTAAAGATGGGAAAGAGCCACTTCCTTGTAAGTGACAGTTATAGAAGCTGACTAGCTAATATTGTGAAATAATATTTTTTAAAAGGTTTTACCAAATGCTCCTTTGAGGAAGAAGGGAAAATAATTCCCGAAAGAAGTCAGAGATTTATATTTAACTTGACTATTTTTGTTCAAATTCTTTTATGATCCAACTTGTAGAGATGAGGTTTTTCCTTGCAGACCATTAGGACACCCTTCCCTGCCTCTTTAGGAAATGCCTTCCCCTAAATCCACTTCCAGGGGCCCCCTAAGTAATGAATACCTGCAGTGAGCACTTGCAAGTGGTGTCAGAATAAATTTTGCAACCTACCCTACCCGCCAGGTCCCAAGTTGCTGAGAAGAAGCAAATGAACCTCTCCAGGACAAAACTCATTTTCAGCCTATCGCAAAACCCCAAAGCTGCTCTTATTCTTATCTCAGGGTGGTGGTGGAAGAGATTTTTCTCACGTCACTCTGGGCAGGGGGAAGCCTTATCAGATTTCCTTTGAATGTGCAAAGCCATAGGTTTATTCATAGCACTTAAGGTCAGAAGGGACCATTATGGTCATCTAGTCTGACCTCCTGCACAATGCAGGCCACAGAATCTCACCCACCCCTCCTGGAACAAACCCTAACCTATGTCTGAGTTATTGAAGTCCTCAAACTGTGGTTTAAAGACCTCAAGGTGCAGAGACTCCTCCAGCAAGTTGACCCGTGCCCATGCTGCAGAGGAAGGTGAAGAACCTCCAGAACCTCTGCTAGTCTTTCCTGGAGGAAAATCCTTCCTGACCCCAAATATGGCGATCAGTTAAACCCTGAGCATGTGGACAAGACTCTCAGCCAGTACCCAGGAAAGAATTCTCTGTAGTACCTCAGATCCCATCTAACATCCCATCACAGACCATTGGGCATATTTACCTACTAAAATCAAAGATGAATTAATTGCTAAAATTAGGCTATGCCATCATACCATCCCCTCCATAAATTATCAAGCTTAGTCTGGAAGCCAGATATGTTCTTTGCCCCACTATTCCCCTTGGAAGGCTATTCCAGAACTTCACTCCTCTAATGGTTAGAAACCTTCGTCTAATTTCAAGTCTAAAACTTCCTAGTGTCCAGTTTATATCCATTGTTCTTGTGTCCACATTGGTACTAAGATTTATTATAATTATATTTATATTATATTTATCCTTCTTATATATTTATAAAGAGCAATCAATCTCCCTTCAGCCTCTTTTGGTTAGGCTAAACAAGCTAGCTCTTTCAGTCTCTTTTCAAAGACAGGTTTTCCATTCCTCGGATCATCCTAGTAAGCCCTTCTCTGTACCTGTCCCAGTTTGAATTCATCCTTCTTAAACATGGGAGACCGAACTGCACACAGTATTCCAGATTGAGACTCACCAGTGCCTTGTATAATGGTACAACACCTCCTTATCTTTACTGGAAATACTTCGCCTGATGCATCCTAAAACTGCATTAGTTTTTTTAACAGCCATATCACATTGGCAGCTCATAGTCATCTGTGATCCCAAAAAAAAACCCCCCAAAAATTACCTTTTCCCCCCCCCCAAAGTCCCTTCTGCCTCTTCATACTTCCAACGGATGTGTCCCCAATTTATAACTAAAATTCTTATTATTAATCCCTAAATGCATGACCTTGCACTTTTCACTATTAAATTTCATCCCATTACTATTACTCCAGTTTACAAGGTCATCCAGATCTTCCTGTATGATATCCTGGTCCTTCTCTGTATTAGCAATACCTCCCAGAGTTGTGTCATCCGCAAACTTTATTAGCACATTCCCACTTTTTGTGCCAAGGTCAGTAATAAAAAGATTTGGTCCCAAAACCGATCCCTGAGGAACTCCACTAGTAACCTCCTTCCAGCCTGATGGTTCACCTTTCAGTATGATCCATTGTAGTCTCCCCTTTAACCAGTTCCTTATCCTTCTTGCAATTTTCATATCGATCCCCATCTTTTCCAATTTTACTAATAATTCCCCATGTGGAACTGTATCAAATGCCTTACTGAAATTTAGTTAAATTAGATCCACTGCGTTTCCTTTTTCTTTATGATGCACCTTCCACCCAAGCCATGAGCCAAGAAGCTCCCCTCCTCAAGCCCATGGAAAAATGTGGTGTCCACAAAGAGAGGGTATGTGTACAATCTTTAAAAGCCTCAAGGATTTCTTTCTGCTTCTGGCCCAATTCTGAGGCATCTGGAGAGAAGGGAGCACTTGAGTGACTCAGTTTTTGGTCTGAATAGGGTTGCCAGTTTTGGTTGGATGCATTGCTGGAGGTTTCATCACATGACATAGTCTTTAAGATTAATCTTTAATTCCTGGAGACTCCAGGACAGTCCTGGAGGCTTGGCAACTTTAGGTCTGAAATGGTGTATCAGATTGGGCTCCCAAAAAGCCGGAACAACTAAAATCTGTGGCCACTTTTGAAAAAAGATAGAAACTATTTATTCTGAAAAGAGGCTGCCCTTCTTACTGTCATGTATTTGTGGTATAACATCTCTCTATAGTTAAAGAATAAATCTGTCTGTTCACCTTGTAGTATTGATTGGTGCAGGCTTGCCTTTCTGGTTTATGTCTTTGTTCTTGTAACTGTAATACTATATATCATCTATCATATTGCAGACATTTGCCATTAAAGTTTTACTATATAAAATAGGAGAGAAGAAGCAAAGTGTTTGCTTTGCTGAATGTAGACTGATTTTAAATCAAACTGTTTGGGTTAGGAGGATTTAAGGAGGCATAAAATGAAGCAATGAAGATTTGATACTGAGGGCCTCAGCCAGGCCCCTGAATTTTGATTAAGCCAAAGTAGAAAAAAAATATGACTCCTTTGAAGTAATGTCTTGATGTCTGACTAGTTTTCCAAGATTTGGTGCAAGGGGCACAGGTCACTTGCTGATTTGAACTAGAGTAAATGGTGGATTCTCTGTAACTCAAAGTCTTTACATCAAGATTTGAGGATATCAGTAAGTCAGACAGAGGTTATGGGCCTATTGGAGGAGAGGGTGTGTAAGCTGCTGTGGCCTGCAATATGCTGGAAGTCAGACTAGATGATCATGATGGTCTTAAAATGGGAGTCTATAACACATTTTACTCCGGCAATTTTTTTATTATGTATATAACTATCTTCTTTCTTGATCTGATTAAATCAGATTAGAATCCTCAGCACACAAGAGCCTCATCTTCTTTTCATTTTGGTATTTAAGCTTTTCTCTTTAAGTAAACATAATCAGCAAGGGTGGTTTAGGTTATATATTTAGTTTTTTTCCCCTAACTATAAGGATAGTTAAACACTGAAAAAAGTTACCAGGGGAAGTTGTGGAATCCTCATCACTGCAGGTTTTTAAGAAGACAAACACCTCTCAGGGATGTTCTAGGTATATTTGGTCCTATCTCAGCATGGGGGGGATGCACTAGATGACCTTTTCAAGTCCCTTCAAGCCCTTCATTTCTATGATTTTATTAATAGAGCTCATTGGAAAATGGATTATTTTTCTTTTTACTTCAATTTTGACTTAAAGATAAAATCTTACAGCTGAAAGCTTTTGATTCTGAAATTTTGAGCTGCTGTGATGCCTCATGGGAGTTGTAGTTTGGATGCCTCATGCCTCAATTCTTTCTATTAGCCAAGCTCCCTGGCTGGACAACATCTCCTATAATGTACCACAGTCTCCCCTCTTGCTCAATGGTTGCAGTGCCTCATGGGAATGCAGCCCCTAAAGCACAATAGGGACATGAGGCACTGAATTTTTCAAAATCAAAAATTTCAGGTTTTGATTGACTGCAAAGATTTTGATTTTCAGGTATTTTTTTTTATTTTCTAAGACAAAATTTTCAGCAGAAAGCAGACATTCTTTCTGTAAAATTTTGTTTAGTCAAAACCCCAATTAAAAAATGTTTAAAAAAATGGACAGAAAATTTTTGACTAGATCTAGTATACATATATATGATTATAAAGTTTCTTATTGTCTCCAAAATATGAAATTATGGCCAAAAGAGAACTTTTATTCAGTAGATTATTCCTGGTGCTGATACATTATTTCCTCAAAAGTCAGTGCTGCTATTGCTAAAAAACTACATGTATAGCTAGAATTTTTCATTTCCCTTAAGTGAGAATCAGTTTGTGTCTGAAGAAATGGTGCATTTCAAGTCCTCTCCAACCTGTCAGTATTTGAGGAGTTATTAACTTCAGCTTCCTTTTCTGCCTTTTCAAATCTGACATGGATTTGTCCCACATCTCCCAGAGGCCTCTGTGTGCAATTAGCCATTGGTTTCACTGAGTAATTACTTCATTTTTCATGTAAAATGCACTTGATTTACTACATACTTGGGAGGGGATGGCAGAGATGGGTCAACAGCAGTTAAAGAAGATTAACGGAGATATTCTCTGATACTGTGGTAGCAATCAGTCCCCAGGGAACCTGACTGAGTTGGAGCGGGAGCAGTGCCATTCAAGCCTTGGCAATGGTATGCCAATTGACTGTGCCACTCCTCTGTGGAATTAAAATGTGTGGCTGCAGGGCAGATTTTAATCCTTACCTATCTCTGTGAGCCAGGAGATTGTGGAAATGATGAACTGTTAGAAGAATGTCTTTCAGAAGAAGCAGGCTCTTAATTATCAGTAGGAGTTATGTGAGTTTTCAGAAGCTCTCCTACAGGGGAAGAGTTAAAGTGTATAGGAGGAAAATATGTAGACTGTCATATTTTTTTGGACAGGCACTACTTATACTTAGCGTTCGTAGTTAGTATTTTACTAAATAGCAGTTTCAAAATAGTTATGTTACTTTAAATGAATGCTTATAACAATTAGTGCTATTGTTCTCATAGTGAGAAACATTCAGTGGCTTTTTCCTAACAGAAGTGAGCTGATAAAGTTATGTATCTGGCACAGTAAATTCTGGTAAGTGTTTGTCATAAATGGATAGGTAGGTAAGGGTTAAGTTTCTTTTACCTGAAAAGGGTAACCGAACACCTGACCAGAGGACCAATCAGAGAACTGGATTGTTTAAAGTCAGGGCGGGAATTTGTATACTCGGGGTCTTTGGTTGTTTTCTAGCTTGAGGAAACAAGTCTTCCTCTAATTCCTCTCCTAATATTTCTAAACATCTGTAAGTACCCAGGAACCGCAAAGTAATTCAGCTATGATTGGTCTTTGGGTGTATCTTACTGAGTTAATTTGGTTGTGCTGGTTTAATTGGCTATCTTTAAATGACTGTTTCTTTATATTTTCTTTATAAGCAAGAGCTGTATTGAGTTTCTTAATGGCCAGATGATTGTTTTATATTTTCTTTCTTTTTTTCTATAAAAGTTTTCTTGTTAAACCCTTGTGAAAGTCTTTTCCTGGGGGCAAAGGGAAAAGCCAGGCTGTGGGCTATTTCCTATTTGGGTCCAGGTAAAGAGCAGACTACGGGGAAGAGACGACGAATTCTCTCTTTCTCTGTGGTTCAGTTTTTCCTCGTTCTGAGCAGGGGGGTGGCAGAGCCCACTGTGGGTATTTTGCATCTTCATTGTCCTGAGGAAGCAGAAAAGCTGGTTCTTGGTCAGCACAGGGGGGGGTTTTGGGGTAGCCGCGAGGTCAAGCCTGATAAGGAGGGGGAAGGGGTTATTTCCCTGCTTTTAGCGATCCAAGGGATTGGGAATCTGGGTGTCCCACGCAAAGGGAGGGTTGTGGGACACCAGAGGGAGGAAAGGGGGGTCAGGCCCCTAGGATTAATTCCTGATCTGGTGGCAGCGAGAATATCCAAGCTGGTAGTGAGCTTGGGGGAGTTTCAGGTAAGCCCCCAAACTTTGGACGCAAAAGTCCAGGTTTGGGACAGGACCAGACTGGTGGACACTAAAGTCCAGGTCTGGGGCTGGACGGCTAGATTACCACAGTGTTATCCCTGTTTTTTCAAAAATATTTGTTGTGGTGAGAAGCATGATATTTATGGCCTTATATCACCTCTGTTGTCGATGGGAGATATTTTGTGTTTTTTATGAGGCTGTGGCAGAAGTTAGATGCTGGAGTCTGAAACTGGAAAAATTCAAGTTGGAAGTGAATGTGTTGTATATAAACAGTGATTGTAATAAATCACTAGAATAATTTACCATAGAATATGGCTTGAAATGTTTAAATCATGATTGGGTTTCCTATTGAAAGATATGGTTTAGATAAAACAAGTTATTGGGCTTGATGTAGCAACTACTGGGTGAAGTTTTATGGCTTATGCTAATTAGAAGATTAGACTGGGTGATCACAGTAGTCCTATCTGGCCTTAAAAATCAATGGGTTTAGGTGATTTTACACTGCTGACCTGGAATGCCAGTTTTGTACCACAATATTCTCTTGTGAAAAAACTTCCAGAGGTTTGTCATTACATAATGATGGGAGAGCTTGGTGGATCTTCAAAAGATTAAGAAGACATTATTTCATAGAATATATAATCTTCTTTTGGAATTTAAACTATTTTATGCTTCTAATTCTGTCCAGATCCATAATCAATATAAAGGGAATCTTTGATATTGGAAGGCAATTGTGATATGGAGCTGACTAATTATGTTGAGAGAGGTCTGTATGTGTATATTAATCAATCATCCTCTAGAAAAACTCAACTAAATTGTAAGAAATTAGAAGTATTTTTTGTGTTAATTATAAGGATAATGTAAGAAGAAATTATGATAAAACTGAGAAGGTAGAAGGGAAATTAGCCTTGAGGCACTGAAGTAGCTTTAATATTGATTTTCAAATTCAAAGGGCCACTCCACTTTCTCTCCAATAATAAGGAACAAGCAAAAACAGAGCTATAACAGAAACTTTTCTGCTCCAGAATGGCCATTCTTTCTTTTAGTTACATGAATAAACAGGATGATCAACTAAATCCCCCACTAACACAAAAAGTACACCTTGTACAGGATTCACAGAATTAAACAACAGAAGTTTTCTGTAATCATACATTTCCCTAAGGGTAGCCAGTATAGTATAGCTATTTTGTCAGAAAAGCTTTGTTGAGGATTAGTGGGTGTCAATGCTGACACATTGTGGTGAAGTAGTCCTGTCTTGGACAGAGTAAATCCTACACACAGCATATTCAGATGCATCTGCCATTCTTAAACCATAGATATATTTCATATATTCATCTTTCTTATCAAAGTGCTTGAAACGGGGTTAGGGCAGGAGTATTGTAAAATAAGACCCTACCCCCCACCCTAAATTACCTTGGTGGAATGAGAAGCAACCCATCTCTCACCACCCCTGGTGTTACCCAGACGGACAGTCTGGGAGTGGTTTTAATAACTATGGGAAACGTCTTTTCCCCAGAGCTATCTAGCAAGTCTACACCAGCAGGACCTTGCTTGCTGGATCCCAGAACACTGTGGGATTTTATTTAAAGCTGCAAATTAATTACCCTCCCTCTTCAGGGATGTTAGAGCTGCTTGTGAGACTCTGGGCCTCAGTGTGCACACTGGAGACTATGGCGACTATGACCTTGCCCTCCTGCCATGGTACCTCTTCCTCAGTTACTCCTCTTACCAACTTCAGATGTGTCTGTGAGGTGGAGTGATTCCACCTGGTTACTAGATAGATTCACAATAAGTGAAATACCCCTAACTGGGGTAGAAGCTTTATTTTGAACTAAACTGGTAAAAAGGGCAAACACACATAAAACAAATCAAACAGATTTACCTTTTTCAGGAACAACCTAAAAACAGGAGAAAACTTGTTAGCAGATTTCAAAACATACTAAGTAATTAAAAGTCATGCCAAACTATTTATCCTATACATACAAATAAACCCACTTTAAACAGTAACAGTCTCTTCCATGAGGTGGGGAAACTTGGCCCATCGGTTTGATAGGGGCATGTGATGAGGCCAGTGCCCTGCCCTCTGGAATTCAGCTTCACTTGGTGTTCCACACAAACTATCAGAGCAGTATCCAGATCCACCCTTTTTGTGCAAGCCTCAAATCACCCCCTACAACAGAGAATCTGATTTGAGAGGTCATTAGGTGCTTTTTTACAGGGCTTTAGTGAATGAAGACCCGCCTCCAAGGTGGGTGAATGCACTGGTTGTGCACTCACCAGGGGGAACAATCATTCACTCCCTGTGGTCAAGGGTCATCCTAAGAAGAGCGAAAAGGAAAAACCACCCTCCTCTGAGCAGTGCACTCCCCTGCCTGCTGTGAGGTGGGGCCACCATTGCCCAGGCTGACCATAGCTGACGCAGGCCTTTGCCTAAGGACCAGATCGGACAAGCCTCACAGATCTGGCTGCAGCTACCCTGCATGACTTGCCACCTTCTCCCTGCCTCAGGGGCTGCTGAGAACTCCCCGGGCCAGTGGTAGTCACGGCTCCCTGTGCATGGCTCGTCTCAGGGCAGTAAGTTGGATGGTGATGTGGGGGGTTACTGGGCTGCCACACTTCCTCCTGTCTGCTCCACTCTCTCGCCTTATCTGAGGTCTCCATGACTGTCCCTAATTCCCTTTGCCATCACTGACCCCTCGCCGTGCGCTCAGGCCTCCTTTATATATGTCAGTGGGTTTTTGGGCAGGGGCCGTGTGAGTCCCAGAATCCTGACTCTTCTTTGGCCCTTCCCCTTTCTCTAGGCACGGGGAGAGACAACTAAAGATCCATGAAGTTTTTGTAAGGAAGCAATAGGCTGTGCTGTTGACTAATATTGCATGGATAACCTTAGAGCCTAATTTTGTTTTCTCATTTAAGAGGCCAGTATGATTGACTATATTGTTAGTGTTGGGGTACAATTTGCATGATTTTTGTTCAGGAAACGAAACTCTTTAAGACTCTTTTTTTCTCCTTATGTAATGTGCTCTAAGCCACAGGAACAATCAGACCAATAGATTCAGTGAATTTCTGCAGCCTGAAGCATGTTATGTATGAGACAGTTAAACGATCTCAGTACTGCTGCATGAATATTTTTTCTGGCATGCTGGTGTGGTGTGAAAGTCTGAATTATGTTCAGCAAACCCAGACACGTGATTAAAGTGCAAATGTACCCTTTTCTTTTAATTTTGAAACCTTATCAATTTTAGTTATGCAAGGGAATGGGAATAAGAAAATTGGTTTCCTGAAATAGAGAAAGGTAGGGGAAAAGATCTTTAAGCATTGAATTTACATATGTAAAGAACTGTTTTCTTAAGTTTTGTCATTGTCATTAAGTTTGAAAATTATGCATGTTAGAGAAAAAGGAGAGGGTGTTCCTTTAAATCATTAACCCGATATTAAAAAATCAACATTAGCCAGTATTTGCAACTTTATGGTGTTTGAGATTACCACAGTTTTACCATTTGATTATAATAGAAACTAACTATGGTATCAGGGTGATCATTCTTGGGAGATACTGACTTTTTAGAAGCTTCCTCTTTCCTTCATATTCAGTTATCTCACAGTAAAGGTAAGCTTCATGAATGACAGATATTGAGAGGGAAAAGAGGGAAAAAATATCCCAGGAATCAGACTAGCACAATTATTGTAGAGTTGCCTATCCGTGCTACAGTAGGTCAGCTTCAACAATATTCCTATCTGGCCTTGCAAACATGGATTTAGATGTCTTCAAACCCACATTTAACCTCAGGCAGGATGTTTGGAATTGATAGCATTCATTTGCAGCTCTTCTGAGGGAATAGTAATTCTGCATTTTCCCCACTTTGATCTTATAGCAAGAAAAGTACTTTACACGCATGCTAAAGCTTTGGTAACAAAAGTCTATGTATCATTCTAGCAATTTTTGGCTTTGCCTACTTGCAACTTCACTTCAAAAAACTCTGAAATAGCTAGTTATTTGTAAACCAAAGTCAGCCCTCGGCATATGTATCTAATATACAAATTTACAGTCGGGCAAAACTTATGTTTGCTTCTGGGACAGATAAAACTAAAATATGAACTGTGTATTTCAAGGCCCCATTATGAATTCAACACCTGCTTCGGTAAACTTAGTTTCATAGACCTACACTTGTCTTTTACCATCTATAAGGCTCATTAAAGGTGAAGAAGAAATGAGTCTCATCTTTCTACATGGAAACATTTTTTTTTCCACTGAGAGGAGCTCAGCAAAATTTCTGCATCGTGTGATTTCAGCACATTTTGCCTTTACAGACTTCATGTATGACATTTTCTTAGTTGGTGATATAGAGAGAGAGAGAGGGGTACTTTGAAGGGCCAGATTCTGAGCTGTAGTGAAGGAGGTTTCTGTGAATAGCAGAAGGGGTCCAAGGTGTGGTTTACACTCATGCTGATCCTTGGCATGCTCAGTGCTGGCTCATTACCCTGGTGCAGATTAGAAAAGCATAAAAGGCCACTCTCATCATGTGTTAGTTTCCATTATTGGGGCATAAGGATAGCCAGTCATCATCTTATTTGTCTAGCCATGCTCTTGCCCTGGGAGCTGGCGAGAGAGGGGCATAAGAGCTGCTATGGCATATCTGAGCAATCTGAGGATTCTCTTGAGCAGGGGAAATATTCAAGTAGCCAGATAAGCATCTCCAGCTGAAGTTCTGGCCCTGAGGTTTACTTGTGTGGTTTCACTTTTTTCAGATGTTGCATCACACTGTATGGAATCCAAATGTTATCTCTGTGAATGATCACTTAACTCAACAATATGCTATACCTTACCTTTGACTTCTGAGAGGCAAGAATTCTGCCAAGTTGCTGCAGGCCTGATTTCCCTTTTTCTGAATCTATCTCATTGTTTCAGTCCAAGCTGTACTTTTTCAGTATTCCTCTTTTGATTTTCTAAATATAGTTTTTTAGCTTTCCCCACAGCTGATGTCAAATTGATTAGACACTAATGTCTTGGTATGTCCCTAGACTATTTTTGTCCAAGCAACAGAGGTAGGATAGTCACTTTATGTTCCTCTGAGATTGCTAGCTGAAATGAGTTAATGTGAAAAAACTGCTAAAGTGTCCCTATTTTCCATTCTCAGTCCTTTAGTTTCATCTTTACTAAGTCTTCAGAACCATTAACCTTTGATTAACCTTTCCTGTTAAGTATATATTTCCAAATTTGTCACATGATCTCACAGGAATCCAGGTCCCCATTTAAACTAATATTCGCAAATTATTTCAACTTCATATGAGAAACCTGAGTTTCAACAATCTGATCCCAAACTGGAAGAAAGATGAGTGCATCATATCTAGGGGTATGTCTACACAGGGACTCTCTGGAAAGTTAGTTTAAATTAACTAAAGGTGTGAATTTAAAGCATGTTAATGAATGTGCATTAAACTCATGAGTACATTGAGTACACCTTTAGTTAATTTGGCTTTAATTTTCCTGAGTGACTCCATGTAGATATACCCTAAAATTTCTTGGAGAGGAAGACGTTTACATTCCTCATATCTAAAGCGATTGCAACTGGGGGTCAAATAGTCCAGTGGCTGCAGTGGAATAAATATAGCGTGGCCATTCCTCAAAACAATGGAAAATGTGTCCAGTGCTTCCGATTTCCCCTGCCTCTTGCTAATGCATAGGTCATCCTGTACCCTGGCAGGCCCCATTCACTTTGTTTTTTTAGTTGTTTATGTGCCCCTACCACCACTCATGTAAGCTGCTCATGATTTCATCCAACAATCTGCCTGTCTTGATATACTTTACCTTGGCATTATCTGTTTTTTCCTCTCCTTTTGCCACCTTCTCCATATTCCTTGTTTGTTTGTTTGTTTTAAATCTCTTCAACTAGTGGTGCCATGAAAAAGTTTTGAAAAGTTCCCCTCCTCCTTTCTTCTATCACTTCTCCTTTCCTCTTCCACTTTTTCCTACTCTCTAGCTGTTACCCCAAATTTCCCAATTCCCCATTCCTTATCTCTGTAAATCCTCTTTTCTTTACTCTTCTTTCTGAGTTCTTTTTCTGTTCCCTCTTCTCTTTTCCTGCTTCAGTTCTTATTTTCCACTTTCCTTCAACAATTCCTTGCCCCTCTTTTCTGCCCTAGTGCTCATTTACTACTACTAGAGACACCAGAGTATTGTACTGTGTGTGAGTGTGAGAGAGAGAGAGCACGCACTAAAATGATGCTTCAGTGCAGCTGTTCTCTCCCTCACACCTAATCACGCTCAGTGTCACAATAACTAAAGCACTGAGAGATAGCCAGTGAGCACTAGATGGAAGGGGAAGCACAGCACTTGCTGTGGGTCAGAGAGGGGACACAGGGTAGCTGGGTAGTAAGATGAGCAGGCGACCAAATGTTTTCAGTGAGACCTTGACAAAACACATTTTTTTTGTAAAACTGTGTCTGAGGCAGTGGAACTGACCTTGCAAACTGGGGCACTGCTGGTAAACTAGGATGTCTGATTATCCAAGATCAATAAGCAGAAAAAGGAACGATAAACAGTAAAATAAAAACTATAATCTGAGGCCTGTCAGAAAAGGACGTATTTGGATCCAAGGAAATTAATAACCACTGTGCAACATCTGTACTTATTAAACTCTGAAGATCTATCAAAGACAATTCAACTCCTTTTTCATTTTCCATTACGTTTCATTTCTTTGAATTTAACAGAATAATCTCTCTAACAAGATGGTGATAAAATAACATAAGCACTTGGCAAAAAAACAAGAACTCATCTATGATATTTCCCCCACTTCCCCTTTATTTTTCCTGTTTACTTATCCAAGTACAGAATTATGATGAAGTAAATCATTTACCAGGATCATTTTACAATGGGAAAACTTGACCTGCCAATAACAAATACACAATGTGGAAGCCATTCTCATATGGATTGAATTTATGGAAATAGCCCAAATTAAATCTTTCTAAAGGTGAGTACAATATTCTCCTGATATGCCTTGCTCTGTGAGAAATCGCTTAAACTACAATGAACAGAGGGTTATTTTTTTTTTCATATTGGGTTTTTGTGCAGATGTGCATGAACCCAGAAGCAGAAGGGAATTCGAGTAGCAAACAGAAACTCAGAACCCTAAAATGAGAGGAAAAGCAAGGAAAGAATAATGGTTTTAATCTCATAAACAATATGCATACATGCACATGCACATACGCTATCTGTTCAATATAATAATTAGAACAGGAAATTGAGAGTCATGATTGCTCGGTTTTATTCCTGCTCTGCTAGTGGATCTCTTTGTGGCTCTGTATGAGTCACTTGGGCCCAAGTTCTCCAAAGTGGCCAGTGACTATGGATGTCTTCGTTTTGGTGCTCAGCTTGAGACATGTTAGGTGAAACTCTTGTCCAAGGGAAGTCAATGGCAACACATTCCGCTCTAACTGAAGTGTATTGGTGTTTTTTGCAAGTATATATGCAGATGTAATACATATGTGCTTAAATTTTAAATGCTCAAATATAGAGGACAATGAAAAAGTGTTAATCGGAGAGTAATGGTTCTCCCTTCCTTGGATTTCCCATCCTGTTGTCTATTTGTCTGTTATTTATACTGTAGGCTCTTCAGGGAAGAGGCCATCTTTTTCTTTGTGTTCCATACAACTCAAAGCACATAGTCAATACTAAATAATATGAGGTCATCTAATTTATTCCCTGATGATGCAGAAGTGTTCCCTGCAATGTATTTTTCCAGTGATTGGACAGTCTAGTTTTACATAATGCTTGAACTCTACTCTAACCACGTAAATTTCTTTGTCTAGCTGCCATTGCCCTGGTTGACCTATCACAGGGGTCAGCAACCTCTGGCACACAGCTCGCAAGGGTAAACACTCTGGTGGGCCGGGCCAGTTTGTTTACCTGCCACATCAGCAGGTTCAGATGATCGCCACTCCCACTGGCTGCGGTTTGCCATCCCAGGCCAATGGGGGCCGTGGGAAGTGGCACAGGCCGAGGGATGTGCTTGCCGCAGCTTCCTGCTGCCCCCATTGGCCTGGAGGGCGAATCACAGTCAGTGGGAGCCAGGATCGGCCGAACCTGCCAATGCAGCAGGTAAACAAACTGGCCCGCCCCCCTGGCGAGCCGCGTGCCAGAGGTTGCTGACCCCTGACCCTGTCATATCCCCACGTAGTATAGCAGTGAATTTTTATATATAATACACAGGTTTTACAATTGAATTGCCTGCTTCTATTTAGACTAGATTTCCTTATTGATTTAATTTCTTTTTACTGGCAACTTTTTGTACCAAAGACAGAATTGCTGCTATCTTTGTAATATATATAGAGAAAATCGTATTTAATTTTTGGTCTGATTGCTTAGTTGGCTGAGCTACTTCAGCCTCTCACATACAGCATATGGTATGCCTGCATGACAGATGTTGGAAGATCAGAAAGGAAAAGATTATCCTGGATTTCAGAGTGGCACAATTGTTGGAGGGTTTGACTATTCATACTATTGAAGGGGTCAGCATCACTGGGGATACTTTATCTTCTAAACCTCCCCTTTGCACTAAATTTTCCTTAGCACTACTAATACTAGGATTCTTTGCATCTTAGTTGGTCTCTGCAACATTCTTAGCAGGTGTCCAGCTTCCAACTTAGAAGAGCTAAGAAAAGAAAGACTCTGTTGTGTCTTTGCTCTTTTACACAACATTAGGAATATGAGGAAACCACACGGGCACAGTTCAGTTCCAAATAACTGTTTAGTAACTATATATAAACATACAGGGCCCAGCTAGACATTGCTGCTCTGTTAGGTTCTGGTGGCTTCAGCAATAAGACAAGGAGACCGATTAGATGGTCCCTGACAGTTTGAAGGAATACTGACTTATTCCTAATACACTACACTCTCTCCAAGGAATGACACAGGTTCATGATGGGTGTTGTTCTCTTGTCTGTTCTGGCTACTTTTTTACATACTTAGGTATATTTCTGCAACCGTCTTGTATCTTGTAACTCCATTATCTGATTATTTTTTCCCTCCCTCTCTCTTGTTCATCATTGATAGATTTTCCCCTCACTCTATCATAGCTTGAAATGCTCCTTCAGTTTTCCCCATATACCATCACATACTATTACAGCTAATGACCAATACACAGAAACTCACATGGACACACGCACATTCTTGATATAATGCATTGTGCACCATCAGTGTACTAGAAATTGTATAAACATAGAGGCAGGATCTTGGGCTCCTTGCAGTGAGGGCTTTACAATGATAAAGTTAAATTAGTAATGAGGAATATTATGGCATCCTTGGAGACTGAAGTTCTTTTTCCACAAAAGATGTACAGCATGGAAAGTGACAGAACCAATCCTGCCTATCTGCTCCTACAATGTTCCTGGAAGTGAGACAAATAGTTGTAGAAATGTTGCATGTTATTATTATTATTATTGTTATTGTGATTTAGCAGCATAAGAAAGAGCCATCAAAGAGTAATGACTACCTCTAATGATGGTCACTAAGAAAAAGCTGGGTCCTGTTATCAAAAATGTTCTTTCGATGGCTAACAACCAAAATTCAGTGTCACAGCAGCCTACGAAAGCAGCTGTGATTCTAACAAATCCAATACTTTTGTTCCAGCTTCAAAGAAGAATAGTGTACCATTCCTAGGAATGACTGACAGAAAGCTTCTGTCTATATCCTGTTGCAGAAACTGCAAACTTTATCATGGCCCATTTCCTTTCACATTGCTCAGAAAAATAAATGAGGAAAAAATGTGAAGTAAATGTTTCAGAAGCAATTTTTTCACACTGCTAATAATGTTCCACAACACACAAAGCCAGCTCATTTTATCTGTAGTAATATAACTCAGATTCAAACTTGCAAAGGGCGTGGGAGGGGGAGAGATTTAAACATAGGTCTTGGCTTAATTTAGAAGTGATTGCTCATTAATCTTTGGAATAGTTACCCAAGCTGTCTTCCAACTGCAGGGGAGGCAATTGGCTGCTAACATCAAACCATGCTGTACTGTATTCAGTTTTTTTATTTATTTAAGTACACTATTTAGCCTTTTCCTCAGTGTTACATAAAATTATTACAGAAAAATATTGCTTAATGAGCTGATATAGTTGGATGAAGACAGTTAGACACTCAATGGCTGCAAATGTTTAGCCTACTTGAGCCACAAGGCTAGTTAAATGTAATATTTCACAGTTTGATTTGGTGAAGCAGAAACATTAGACACCATGGAAACGCTGAATATTAGGCTGAGGAACTCCTTGAGCTGCTGATTCAGACTCAATGATAAAATATGCAAAGAGCAGCTTCCAGCTGAGAAGCATTGCTCAGCTCCTTCTTTCCTCCCATTTAGCTCACCTGGTAGAACTGCTGCCTCTTGGCCACCAGGGTTCTGATTTGTCTGCACTGCAGTAATTTATGGTATAAACAGGCAATATCTTGTAACAGTAGATTGAAGGATTCTAATAACTGGTTAAGTCTATTCTAGTTCCTACCCTCTAGCTGGTACATATATCAGGTGGAAACATGGACGGGATCAACTCTGGTAAGCTTCTGATAAGGCAGAAATATAATGCATAGACAGTGTGATTTCCAGCTGTGACATGTAGCATGTTGGCCAGGTGGAAACCTTCCTTTTGAACACTTAATGGAGAAAGGCTGACATATGAGGTATAATTAAATGAGTGATATTTGTGTATTATTGCTTTACTCTTCCTTAATTCAAATGGAAACACCTAATGTTTTTGGAGTCCACATGATAACTTGTGGAATAGGGTGCATAAAGCCCCAACAGACATATTTAGACCCAGATCGTTGACTATCCATTTGAGGACTAGGCCATTAACTGGTTGATTCCACTATGGTCACAATTGGCAGGTACACCAGTATTATTCATAAAAATATGTATAATGAAATAACCGAAGTTCATCTAATTGTATCTTCTTATTTCCTGGAACCAAAATAAAACACTAAAGAATTATATATATGGCAATAAAAGTGCAATTAATATGGGATGAAAGAATAATTCTGTAAAAGTGGAAAAATGTCAATATAAACCTATTGTCAAGAAAATCTTAACACTAATATATCCTTTGAGAAACAGAAAAGATAGATACAAACATTAAGAGCCTAAGTCAAGAATTTAGGGGACAGTTGAATTTCAGGAACAGTTGAATAATGCAGTATGTCTCCAAGTATTTACAAAAAGCCTGAGGATAAGGATTTCCTTCTTATTGTGTTCCTGTTTTGTCAGCAAAGGACAAACTGAGTGATAGGAAACTCATATCAGTCAAAAATGTTTTATTTAATGTAATCACTTTTCAGGGTAATGTGAAAGCATATATCTTGTTTTAATGGGACTGCCACAGATCAGTCACATAAAAAAAGTCGTGCATCTTTAAACACTAGTCATTCTGTCATGCAAAGACACTCTAATGTAGTCCGTTGCTGTTTCAAAATTACCAAAATGTCTAATGAAGTTCACATAAATTCCAGTAGGTGATATGTGATGCAGACAGTCCATCTGAGAAGAATTTTAGCCGATGTGGGCTTTGCTACTGTAGCATAAAATTTTGCAAAGGAAAGATATTGGTCAGTGCAAGCGTAAGTATAACAACCTAACCATGCCCTATTAGTGTGGGTATCTAGATGCGTATGGGTATATAGGGCAGGATACTCAGATTGTGTAAATTTAGTATAGCTTCTATGACTTATATGGAGATACACCCATTTGTATCAGCTGTGAATCTGTGCCATACATAAAACATGAGGTTTAGGAAAACAGATGACAGTTTTGCTGGTATGTGAAATATTTCATTGGTTTATTTCTGTGTTCTTGATATTCCACTTACAATTTTTTTGAGGGCCCAACCCACTGCCCCTCTTGCTCACCCTATCTCAACACACAAACACGTACATCAACTTACGAAATCCACTTCTAGTTCAAAATGTTGTGCTATGGCAATTTTGCTCATTTATAGTGGCATCCAGAAGTACCTTGTACCATCACTAGCAGTTTTGGCTTGGGGAGAGAAGATGAAGGTGGGGGAGAAAGAGGGAATAATATGAAGGTAATTACACACAGAGAATGATAAACTGTACACAGACATGCTATCGACATTCTAGGTGAGTCAAGGAAAGGAGAAGCCAGGGATAATAGTCTATAGACAAAAGGGGAGTGTTGCTCCCAAGAGGAGGCACAAGCCTATCCGTTCATTGTGCAGACAGTGGCAGATGAGTTGCCAGTGGTTGGTATACCCATAGAGGTGGAAGCAGTAAACCTCGGCATCTCATGTAATGCATTTTCAGTAGTGCTGGTCCCATCTTTGGTCCTACTCTGCTTCTGCCACATTTAACTCCTCTGCACTTCATCCACCCCTACTTGTGTGGCTGCAACAGACTCCCAAACACTCACTCTGCCATGGAGATGTGTGACTTTAATCCAAAAGTTTGGGCAGTTGAATGAAGGCAATAACAGAGGTAGTGGTTGCTTTGATTTCTAATAGTGCAGTGCAGATCACCAGATCTTTTGCTGGGAATACCCATGCTGTGCACGGAAAGGGCACAGCAACAACGAAAGGCTCTGGCAAGGGAAAAGTCACTACTTTCCCCCACTGCAGGGGCCTTTTACTGACATGTGTAGCTACACACCATAGTGTGGATATAGCCTGCTTTTCTCAGCAGCCTATAGCTATACATAGCCTAAACACCACCCGTAGTGGTGTGCAGTATAGACATAGCCAGAGAGGATGAGTCACAATGGCTTATGCCAACTCTTTGCACTAATCAGGGTAGGCCCATTCAAACAGGGAGTGAAGAGCAATACCATGCAACTTGTAGAGCCAGTTGCTGCTTGACAACAGCTTGAAATTTAAATATATATATTTAAGCCTATGCTGTTCTGCATAGGCTTAAACCCCCTCAGCCAGATAATCACAAGGACTGGATACGGGTACAGGTTCAGGAGTGGAACTACCATCAGCCACCTCTCTACATGGATGACATCAAGCTGTATGCTAAGAAATGAACGAGACATCGACTCGCTGAATCCACCTGACATGGATCTACAGTGAGGATATCGGATGTTCATTCGGACTGGAGAAGTGGCCGGATGGTAGTGAAGAGAGGGAAGGTAGTCAAGACTGATGGGTGGAACTACCAGCGGGCCACATAGCAGACATACAGACCAGCTATAAGTACCTTGGCGTCCACAGTCACATGGAAACCACGATGAGGAGGCACAGGAAGACAGCAACATCCAAGTATCACCAAAAGGATAGACAGGTCCTGAAAGCCAGCTCAGTGGGAAGAAACAAGATCCACGCCATCAACGGATACGCCCTGGCCGGTCATCAGATACCCTGCCGTGTATAGTGAGCTGGCCAAAGGAGGGACATGGAGGCTGCCGATGTGAAAACCCGGAAGCTCCTCACAAGCACGGAGTTTCCACCCCAAGTCCAACACCCAGAGACTGTACCAGCCGGAAAGAAGGCGGGTGGGGCGTGGTGAGCGTCAAAGCCACTGTCCTGGATGACACCCGGAACATCCAGGAGTACATCAGTAAGATGGCCCTCAAAGATGAGCTGCGGAGAGAATGCCTGAGGCAGCAGCAACATGGGAGGCAGAGCCAAGCAGAAGAAGTGCCATGGCAAGACAAGACCCTGCATGGATGTACCATCGACAGATAGCTGAGGTGGCTGACATTGGGAAATCCTACCAGTGGCTGGAAAGGGCTGGCACTCAAAGACGCACTTGAGGCACTTGATCATTAGGCAGCACAGGAAACAGGCACTGAGCACCAGCGCATTGCAAGCAGGGGTCTACCACACTAGAGAGGACCCAAGTGCAGACAGTGCAGAGAGGCCTCAGAGACAGTCTCAACACATTAGTGGCAGGATGAAGAGAGGCAGAGAACAGCATACACTGAAACGGCACAACCAAGTGGCTGGCATTGTGTACAGGAACATCTGCACAGCGTATGGGCTAGACCCTCCCAGACCAGATGGGAGATTCCACAGAAGGTTGCGGAGAATAGCAGGGCTAAGATTCTGTGGGACTTCCATATCCAGACGACAGGCAGGTACTGGCCAATCAACCAGACATCGTGGTAATAGACAAGGAGCAGAAGAGAGAGGTGGTGATAGATATAGCAGTGCCAAGTGGACAGCAACATCAGGCAGAAGGAATATGAGAAGCTGGAGAAGTAGCAGGGCCTGAAAGAGGACTAGAGAGGATGTGGAAAGTGAAGGCCAAAGTGGTCCCAGTGGTGGTAGAGCACTCGGGGCTGTGACTCCTAAGCTGGGTGAGTGGCTCCAACAGATCCAGGAACAACATCAGAGCTATCTGTCCAGAAGAGTGCAGTGCTAGGAACAGCTAAGTTACTGCGCAGAAACCCTCAAACTCCAGGCCTCTGGTAGAGGACCCGAGATTGGGAAGACACATACCACCACAGGGGTGAGAGGGGAATTTTTATATATATATATATATATATATTATATTATATTATATATTTAATAATAATATTATTATATATATTTGCTGTAACATTCCCAGACATCCTACTACCAAAACTTTTTCGGTGAGCTTTCATCCATTTTTAAAAAAATGAAAAATTGTTCCATTTTTGCAAACATTCGCACAACAGTCAAAGCAGGCATATTTAAATGAAGAAAAAAATACTATGAAAATACTTCCTTTTCTGACCTTGTCTGTCTTAACCATATACCTGCATTCATTTTATGAAGTTAAGAACTTACCCTTAAAACCAAATCTATATTATAGACCCAACTGATTGTTCATTCATGTTCTCTTGGAAATGTACAGAGTAGTACATAATACACCTAACTATATCTAGTTATATTTTGTGGAAAGCAGCATCTTGTGTTTGACCTTTTATGATTGTTCTCCTGAATTGTGTAAATCTTGTTGTAGGGGTTGCTCTATGGTAGTTCAGGTTTCCAAGAGTTTAAATGAAATTCATCACTGTTGTTGCTATTATTATTTTATTCCTGAGGTGCCTCCAACAAGCTAGACACTGTCCATGCACATTCAGGAGGATGCAGTCCTTCTCCCAAGATTTTATGCTTTGAATGTAAAGAAACTGACAGCTTTATTGAATACTTATTATTGGATGTCTATGTGGTATTTACTGAATATGAGAAGTCTTGTGCTAACACTTACTGGGTCATGATTTGTATTATTTAAGGATGGTCTTAACTTGGTCATTCCAAGTTTAGGAATACAGAGGAGAGCTTTCCAAGTCCTCATAGGGCCCTATGACATGAAGGTGTGTGTTGTCTTGGTATGAGTTTGAATGAGACAATTGCCAGAGTAAAAGTTGCAGATAACTGTGAAGTAAAGAATTATGCAATTCAGACACTAGCATAATAATGTCCCCTGTGCTTTCTGTGACTTCTGGTTAGGAGAAAGCTCTTCATCTCTATCTCTGCAAAATAAATAACAATAAAAGAACAAGTGGTCAGGATGAGGGTGGAGTTGCACTAGACAGTATGTCATTCTGCTGCTCCTAAACTGTGGGTTGATCCTCAGGAAAGATTATGGAGAATTAAAAGATGTTCAGAAAACACTAAATCCCTGTGCATGTTCTCTTGTTCCCTAATGTAGAATCAGAGAACAGTAGGGTAATGGATTAAAGGTGATCCTGTGCTCCTTTTGTTTGGATGAGTAATCTATCACCAGCCAAAAGATGAGATAGATATGGGAGAAGCCTTCAAAAAACTTCCTGAGATCTACCACGTTCTACCCAGATCAACAAGGATCTCTGTCATTTGCGCCTCTTTTAGCCTGACCTCCTGTGCACTCGATATGCCTGCTGGTTCTTGATAGCATAAAGGAATAATGTGCAGATGTAGGTCCAGTGGGGCTACAGAATTTGGGGATTATTGGCTGGCAGCCAAGAGAAGATAGAGGGGGGAGACCATGAAGGGAGAAATGAAGAGGGAATAGAAGATGTCTGGCGGCAGAGATAAAGGACATTTGTAGCCTAAAAATACCATCCAGCATTGGAAAACCTGAAGAAGCAACAATAGAGATCTGGCCAAAGGTTTCTGGGGAAACTTCATGCTGGTCAAAGTAGGGTAATCAATACTGAAGTAAGTACCAGGGTTGTACTTACTGTAAGATAGGGGTGTGAGGAAGGAGGAAATTTATATTGTTGAGATGGGGTGGGAATAGGGGAACAAAGATACTGTTGGCCCATTGACCTGAACAAATTAGCCAGTATTCAGGACTTTGCAATTGTGAAGAGAAAATTAATGATGAGTGAGGTATTTCTTGACAGGTGCAGTCCTATTTATATACAAAGAATGTACACAGAGTCCCATTTCACCTGAGTACAGAGAACATACGCCAGGCAGTTTCCTTGATGACATTTCAAAAACTTGCCTTTCCAGTGACTTCTGTGCCCAAAGGGGCTCTGTGCCTCTGCTCCTAAAAAGGCCGCTCTCATGATTATAGATTCAGAGGGTATCCGGTGTAGTCTGTATCAGCAAAAGAGCGAGGAGTACTTTGGCAACCTTAGAGACTAACACATTTATTTGGACATAGTTTCGTGGGCTAAACCACACTTCATCGGATGCATGCAGTGGAAAATACAGTAGAAAAAAATATATATATATACACACACACACACACACAGAACATGAAAAAAATGGGTTTTACCATAACCAACTTTAACAAGACTAATCAGTTAAGGTGGGCTGTTATCAGCAGGAGGGGAAAAAAAACGTTGTAGTGATAATCAGGACGGCCCAGTTCAAACAGTGACAAAGAAGATGTGAAGTAACAGTAGGGGAGAAATTAGCATGGGGAAATAGTTATTTACTTTGTGTAATGACCCATCCACTCCCAGTTTTATTCAGCCTAATTAGTGGTGTCCAGTTTGCACATTAATTCCAGTTATGCAGTTTCTCGTTGGAGTCTGTTTTTTTGTTGTTGGAAAATTGTGACTTTTAGGTCTGTAACTGATGACCAAGGAGGTCGAAGTGTTCTCCAACTGGTTTTTGAACGTTAAATTCTCGATGTCCTGATTTGTGTCCATTTATTCTCTTGCTTTCTGCCTCTCACACACAGTGACATTCACAGTCATTAGCACATTATCACAGTGTAAACATGGATAGTCAGGGCTCCCAGACACCCCATTGATAGGACCACCAAACTGAGTGACACTGCAACCCTGATGAAGGGTTGCTGGGCCAAACTTGAGTGGCATCATGCCAACTTAAAGTGAGAGTGATTCGCGTGTGTGACATATGAAGAATTTTTGAGGGTGCCCCTGCCCACTCATGCAGTTTGTAAGGTCCTCACTGCTGAGAACCCAAGGGTCTTTCTCTGTTGTGCAATTGCAAGCACACTGATGATGCACAATACATAATATTGTGTGTGTCCTGGTCATTAATTATTAATAGCTTGAAATGTGTTGATGGGGAAACATTGAATGAAGATTTCAAGCTGGGATAGTAGGGTAAAGAAGCTATCAATGACAAACAAGAGAAGAGGAGGGAAAAATGAAATCAGTAAATGGAGTTACAAGATTCAAGTAGCAAAATATACCTAAGTATATAAAAAGTAGCAAGAACAGGCAAGGGCGCAACACTTGCCATGAACCTGTGTGCGTTCCTTGAAGAGGGTGTATGTATTAGGAACTGGTCAGTATCCCTTCCAGATAATTGGGAACCATCCAATGGGCCTCCCTGAGTTTTTGCAGAAGCCACCAGAACACAGCAGCATTGTCTAGCTATGTCTTGTATGTTTGCCTATAGTTAGTAAATACAGCTTTTTGGAAGCCAACTGCATCCATGTGGTTGCTTCTGCGATTAGTCACCAGTCTTAGGTCTGGTCTCATTGGGTGGCCGGGGGGGATCGATCTTAGTTATGCAACTTCAGCTATGGAAGAACGTAAGCTGAAGTGACAAGTAGAATCTACTTACCGTGGTGTCTTCAGTGTGGTAAGTCGATGGCTGACGCTCCCCATGCGACTCCGCCTCTTGCCCTGGTGGAGTACTGGAATCGACAGGAAGATGCTTGGCGGTCAATTTATCATGTCTAGATTAGACAAGACGCAATAAATTGACCCCGCTGGATCGATTGTTGCCTGTCAATTCAGCTGGTAATATAGACAAGCCTAGGTCAGCCCCTCAGGCCACATGAGCTCTCTGACCAGGCCTTGCCAAGACTCATTGTCTTGGTATTGATGTTTACAGTTTTCCAGCTGTCACTGCATAATGACATTTAATTGCTAATTCCATTTAACCTGAATGAAGGGTTTTAGCACTCCACTTAGTTTTAACTGAGTCTGTGATGGTGCATAGATCAAAGATCTGCTGATGGCAGCCATTAACTTCTTCCAGCATAAAAAGTACTATGGGTGAGGGTCTGTCCCCAATGCCATCCCCACCCTCGACTTTTGGATAATGTTGCTCCACTGTGGCCAGCAGTGATATAATGGTTAAAATTAATAATAGACAAAATCCGACTTCTCAACCTTCTCCTTACTCAAGTAGCTGTCTCATTGACTTAATGGCAATTTGCCTGACTGAATGATAATTAAACAGTGAATAAGGATTAGGGTTATAGGCTCTGGCTAATATGAATAATTGATTTCTAGCACCTTTTCTCTGAGAATTTATATAGTGCTTCATAACACACCTGGCAGTCATTTAACAGATGAGTAAAACTGAGTACATAGACCATTCAATCTCATAAAAGTATGTCCCATTGGCACCTTTACTGGTTTACTTGTAACTGAAAATGGAATATGGTCCCTAGTTATTAAATATATTGTCTTAGCCAGTGTTCCTACTTTTCTATTAATACCTAGAGCAATGCAATGTATAACAGCAGATGAAGCCTGCACTTTAGGAATTATCAGTAGTTTAATCATATTAGATAAAAAAAATACTCTCCTAAGCATGCCAAGCTACTGATTGAAAATGCTTCTGATAAAATCCACATTTTTACTTGCCTGTGGCAACACTATATATTTCAGTCTCAAAAGTAGAGTTCGGAATGATGGTTCTTCCAGGAATCACATTAGATCCTAGCAGAACACTTATTTGCCATCATTTTATTCCCAGAAGTAGTTGATAGCAGGAGTAGTTCTAGGAATAACCTTACAAAATAGCAGATACAGTATGTCAAGCTCCATGCCAGGAGGAAGGGATTCTGTATTCAGTTAACTAAACATGTCAGTATTTTAGAGGCAAAGTAATAAAGCCTTTTATTTACTGACTATAATGAAGTCTACCTGCCTTTGCTGTTCAGAAGTGTGTGGGAAAAAGTGTATGGAAGAAAGACTTATTTCAGGAAACTTAAAGGGTGAATAACTCAGCATAGAAACTTTTGATAAACTGCCTTTTCAAATTGTACATCTATTTATCAAAATTCCTTTGATACACACACTATTTCCTCTCTTGCTCTGTAGATAGCTAGTCAATTTTTTCCCCAGTGCTATTACACTTTCAGCACACCCTTATAATATATATATATATATATATATATTTGCTGTAACATTCCCAGACATCCTACTACCAAAACATTTTTCGGTGAGCTTTCATCCATTTTTTAAAAAAATGAAAAATTGTTCCATTTTTGCAAACATTCTGCAAACATCAAAGCAGGCATATTTAAATGAAGAAAAAAATACTATGAAAATTACTTCCTTTTCTGACCTCTGTCTGTCTTAACCATATACCTGCATTCATTTTATGAAGTTAAGAACTTACCCTTAAAACCAAATCTATATTATAGACCCAACTGATTGTTCATTCATGTTCTCTTGGAAATGTACAGAGTACATAATACACCATACTATATCTAGTTATATTTTGTGGAAAGCAGCATCTTGTGTTTGACCTTTTATGATTTGTTCTCCTGAATTGTGTAAATCTTTGGTTGTAGGGGTTGCTCTATGGTAGTTCAGGTTTCCAAGAGTTTTAATGAAATTCATCACTGTTGTTGCTATTATTATTTGTATTCCTGAGGTGCCTCCAACAAGCTAGACACTGTCCATGCACATTCAGGAGGATGCAGTCCTTCTCCCAAAGATTTTATGCTTTGAATGTAAAGAACTGACAGCTTTATTGAATACTTTATTATTGGATGTCTATGTGGTATTTACTGAAATATGAGAAGTCTTGTGCTAACACTTACTGGGTCATGATTTGTATTATTTAAGGATGGTCTTAACTTTGGTCATTCCAAAGTTTAGGAATACAGAGGAGAGCTTTCCAGGTCCTCATAGGGCCCTATGACATGATAGGTGTGTGTTGTCTTGGTATGAGTTTGAATGAGACAATTGCAGAGTAAAGTTGCAGATAACTGTGAAGTAAAGAATTATGCAATTCAGACACTAGCATAATAATGTCCCCTGTGCTTTCTGTGACTGTCTGGTTAGGAAGAAAGCTCTTCATCTCTATCTCTGCAAAATAAATAACAATAAAAAGAACAAGTGGTCAGGATTGAGGGGTGGAGTTGCACTAGACAGTATGTCATTCTGCTGCTCCTAAACTGTGGGTTGATCCTCAGGAAAGATTATGGAGAATTAAAAGATGTTTCAGAAAACACTAAATCCCTGTGCATGTTCTCTTGTTCCCTAATGTAGAATCAAGAGAACAGTAAGGGTAATGGATTAAAGGTGATCCTGGTGCTCTCTTTTTGTTTGGATGAGTAATCTATCACCAGCCAAAAGATGAGATAGATATGGGAGAGCCTTCAAAAAACTTCCTGAGATCTACCACGTTCTAACCCAGATCAACAAGGATCTCTGTCATTTGCTGCCTCTTTTAGCCTGACCTCCTGTGCACTCGATATGCCTGCTGGTTCTTGATAGCATAAAGGAATAATGTGCAGAATGTAGGTCCAGTGGGGCTACAGAATTTGGGGATTTATTGGGCTGGCAGCCAAGAGAAGATAGAGGGTGGGAGACCATGAAGGGAGAAATGAAGAGTGGAATAGAAAGATGTCTGGGGCAGAGATAAAGGACATTTGTAGCCTAAAAATACCATCCAGCATTGGGAAAACCTGAAGAAGCACAATAGAGATCTGGCCAAAGGTTTCTGGGAAACTTCATGCTGGTCAAAGTAGGGTAATCAATACTGAAGTAAGTACCAGGGTGTGTACTTACTGTAAGTATAGGGGTGGAGGATAGGAGGAAATTTATATTGCTTGGAGATGGGTGGGAATAGGGAGACAAGATACTGTTGGCCCATTGACCTGAACAATTAGCCAGTATTCAGGACTTTGCAATTGTGAAGAGAAATTAATGATAGAGTGAGGTATTTCTTGACAGGTGCAGTCCTATTTATATACAAAGAATGTACACAGAGTCCCATTTCCCTGAGTACAGAGAACATACCGCAGGCAGTTTCCTTGATGACCATTTCAAAACTTGCCTTTCCAGTGACTTCTGTGCCCCAAAGGGGCTCTGTGCCTCTGCTCCCTAAAAAGGCCGCTCTCATGATTATAGATTTCAGAGTGGTATCCGTGTTAGTCTGTATCAGCAAAAAGAGCGAGGAGTACTTTTGGCACCTTAGAGACTAACACATTTATTTGGACATAAGCTTTCGTGGGCTAAAACCCACTTCATCGGATGCATGCAGTGGAAAATACAGTAGAAAAAAATATATATATATACACACACACACACACACAGAACATGAAAAAAATGGGTTTTACCATACCAACTTTAACAAGACTAATCAGTTAAGGTGGGCTGTTATCAGCAGGAGGGGAAAAAAAACGTTTGTAGTGATAATCAGGACGGCCCAGTTCAAACAGTTGACAAGAAGATGTGAGTAACAGTAGGGGAGAAATTAGCATGGGGAAATAGTTTTTACTTTGTGTAATGACCCATCCACTCCCAGTTTTTATTCAAGCCTAATTTAGTGGTGTCCAGTTTGCACATTAATTCCAGTTATGCAGTTTCTCGTTGGAGTCTGTTTTTTTGTTGTTGGAAAATTGTGACTTTTAGGTCTGTAACTGAGTGACCAAGGAGGTCGAAGTGTTCTCCAACTGGTTTTTGAACGTTAAAATTCTCGATGTCTGATTTGTGTCCATTTATTCTCTTGCTTTCTGCCTCTCACACACAGTGACATTCACAGTCATTAGCACATTATGCACAGTGTAAACATTGGATATGTCAGGGCTGCCCCAGACACCCCATTGATAGGACCACCAAACTGAGTGACACTGCAACCCTGATGAAGGGGTTGCTGGGCCAAACTTGAGTGGCATCATGCCAACTTAAAGTGAGAGTGATTCAGCTGTGTGTGACATATGAAGAATTTTTGAGGGTGCCCCTGCCCACTCATGCAGTTTGTAAGGTCCTCACTGCTGAGAACCCAAGGTCTTTTCTCTGTTTGTGCAATTGCAAGCACACTGATGATGCACAATACATAATATTGTGTGTGTCCTGGTCATTAATTATAATAGCTTTGAAATGTGATATGGGGAAAATTGAATGAAGATTTCAAGCTGGGATAGGGTGGGAAAGAAGCTATCAATGACAAACAAGAGAAGAGGAGGGAAAAATGAATCAGTAAATGGAGTTACAAGATTCAAGTAGCAAAAATATACCTAAGTATATAAAAAAGTAGCAAGAACAGGCAAGGGCGCAACACTTGCCATGAACCTGTGTCGTTCCTTGAAGAGGGTGTATGTATTAGGAACTGGTCAGTATCCCTTCAGATAATTGGGAACCATCCAATGGGCCTCCCTGAGTTTTTGCAGAAGCCACCAGAACACAGCAGCATTGTCTAGCTATGTCTTGTATGTTTGCCTATAGTTAGTAAATACAGCTTTTTGGAAGCCAACTGCATCCATGTGGTTGCTTCTGCATTAGTCACCAGTCTTAGGTCTGGTCTACACTGGGGTGGGGCCGGGGGGATCGATCTTAGTTATGCAACTTCAGCTATGTGAATAACGTAGCTGAAGTTGACATATTAGATCTACTTACCGTGGTGTCTTCAGTGTGGTAAGTCGATGGCTGACGCTCCCCCATCGACTCCGCCTCTTGCCCTGGTGGAGTACTGGAATCGACAGGAGAGTGCTTGGCGGTCAATTTATCATGTCTAGATTAGACAAGACGCAATAAATTGACCCCCGCTGGATCGATTGTTGCCTGTCAATTCAGCTGGTAATATAGACAAGCCTTAGGTCAGCCCCTCAGGCCACATGGCTTAGATCCTGACCAGGCCTTGCCAAGAGACTCATTGTCTTGGGTATTGATGTTTACAGTTTCCAGCTGTCACTGCATAAATGACATTTAATTGCTAATTCCATTTAACCTGAATGAAGGGTGTTTAGCACTCCACTTAGTTTTAACTGAGTCTGTGATGGTGCATAGATCAAAGATCTGCTTGATGGCAGCCATTAACTTCTTCCAGCATAAAAAGTACTATGGGTGAGGGTCTGTCCCCAATGCCATCCCCACCCTCGACTTTGTGGATAATGTTGCTCCACTGTGGCCAGCAGTGATAATATTAGTAATGTTAAAATTAATAATAGACAAAATCCTGACTTCTCAACTCTCTCCTTACTCAAGTAGCTGTCTCATTGACTTTAATGGCAATTTGCCTGACTAATGATAATTAAACAGTGAATAAGGATTTAGGGTTATAGGCTCTGGCTTAATAATGAATAATTGATTTCTAGCACCTTTTCTCTGAGAATTTTATAGTGCTTCATAACACACCTGGCAGGCATTTTAACAGATGAGTAAAACTGAGGTACATAGACCATTTCAATCTCATAAGAAGTCAATGGTCCCACTCTGGACCTTTACTGGTTTACTTGTAACTGAAAATGGAATATGGTCCCTAGTTATTAAATATATTGCTTAGCCAGTGTTCCTACTTTTCTATTAATACCTAGAGCAATGCAATGTATAACAGCAGATGAAGCCTGCACTTTAGGAATTATCAGTAGTTTTAATCATATTAGATAAAAAAAATACTCTCCTAAGCAATGCCAAGCTACTGATTGAAATGCTTCTGTTCAGGTCTTACTACTTAATTGTAACCACTGTATACCATATGTGCTCTACTGTCTCCAGCTTGGTGTTATTAATACAGAAGCACTGTATGCATTATCCATTGAGTTGAATTACTTTGGGGAAATATAAATTAAATTGAATTATTACAAACTTCCTCAGGTTAGCAATAAATGAGAAAGTGAAGTAATCTCTGATGATACACTAATTCCTTTTAAAACAGTAGATTTTAAATGAGGTTAGGATGATACTTCAAGAATCTATAATATAAAAGAACTTTACTCAATGGTAGCAGAAACCTGCAAGTCTTGTTTCTGATGTTTCCTCAATATATTTTCACTTCATCACTTTACTCTTAGTGCAGTACACTCTCCTTCCTGAGTGCAGCAAAATGGCTGTAGAAAAATGTAGATGGAATAGCTATGTGTGTATATGTATATATATTATAACTAAGTGGTGTGTATGTGAGTATGGATGTGTTTGCAACATCAATTAATCATCAATCAAGGATTCTTCCTTTAAGTTATAGGATCTGAAATATGTGGCAGTAAAGATGACTGATATCTGATCTTGGTAAAAGTAATTACACACAACTCTTAGATCCTTGTGCAGGAAAATAAAGATCTTTCAAAACCTCTGATAGCTAGATCTGAAACACATACACTGTAGGAGCCAACACAGGTGAAATTTCAAGCTGGTCCTGCTGACCTGCTAATGTGCATTTGGCTACTTACAGGGGGAAGGGAGGGGAGAAAAAGAAGCTCTGGGTGGCTCTCTGAGAATAGAGGTTTCCAGTATACAACAAATCTCAAGAAATATATGTTAGTTTATGATAATCCAAGCAGGACTCCCACAATTCACAAGGTCAAGTCCTGCAGAGAATCTGCCATTCATTTGTGGAGTTAAGCGAACGCTTCATAACCTTGCACATTGTCTGTTCTTGCACATAGGTATGCTTTTCTTCAAGAATTTTCTCCAAGGATATTATTCAGGATAAGAACAATGGGCTTGAATCTTAATTATATGTTTAAAAAGGTATCCCTGTTTGTTAATTGTATTATGTCATTATCCTTAATAGAACATTATCTGTGAAATACCACATGCAGAAAAACAAAGCAAATTAACTGTAAAATATTTCACATCAGCAGGTGTATAAGAATGAAAACAGATACTGCACTGGCTTTCTCATCGTTTTCTAAAGGTGAATAATCCTTTTAAAAATACGAGGTCTGATTTTGCCCTAACTGGCACCAGCATAACATGAGTGAACTTAATAAGATTGTGTGGGCATTAACGGTGGTAAAATTAAGAACATCATTTCAAAACTGCAAATCCTGTTGAATCTGTTATAATTATTTAAAATATTACTTATAGGAGCATGTACCATTTTACAAACAAGTAAAAAAATGAAGGTCCTTGCCCATAAATTGCTTACTGTCTGAGTGCCATAAACAGATAGCTAAGGGTTAATGTCTCTTTCACCTGTAAAGGGTTAACAAACAGTGACCTGCAACACCTGACTAGAGGACCGATCACGAGACAAGATACTTTCAAATGTCGGTGGGGGGAAGTCTTTGTTTGGGTGTTCTTTGTTCTCTCTGGGATCTGAGAGTGACTGGATGTACTACAGGCTCTCTAATTTTCTATTCAAGTAGTAAGTGCAAGTAGAAAGGCAGTTTAGTCTTTTTAATTGTTTTTCTTTATTTGCAAATGTGTAGTTTGCTGGAAGTATTTTAAATTGTATTTCTGCTGGAGGAGGTTTTCTTTCTAGTGTCTATAAGCTGAAAGACCCTGTAATATTCCATCTTGAATTTACAATGAGTATGCTGACTCTTTCTGTCTTTATTAAAAACTTTCATTTAAATACCTAATGATTTTTTACCCCTTGTTAAGGCTAAGGATTGAGTCGTACTCATCAGGACTGTGGGGGGGAGGGAGGAAAGGTAAATTCCTCTTTATTTAGATTCACGAGCTTGATTTGTATGCCTCGGGTGAGGGGAAGGAGGAGATGAGGGATCTCTCTGTGTTTGATTCAAGGAGTGTGAAGCAACGGTATTCTCCTGGTGTACCCAGGGCGGGAAAGACTGGGAGGAAGAAGGAGGGGGAAGGGAAATGGTTTATTCCCCTTTGTTGTGAGACTCAAGGAATTTGGGTCTTGGGGTCCCCAGGGAAGGTTTTGGGGAGACCAGAGTTTATCAGGCACTCCAAGTCCTGATTGGTGGCAGCTTATCAGATCTAAACTGATAATTAAGCTTAGAGGAATTCATGCTGGTACCCCATTTTTTTTGGACTCTAAGGTTCAGATTGGGGAAAGATATCATGACACTGAGAGACTGAGTATCTTCAGTGCTTATTGCTTTTAATCAGTGTTGAAGGTTCTGAACCCCCTTCATGAGGTACTGGACCCATTGCAGGATGAGACTGTAAGAGACCAGTCCTGCTGCAGTTAAATTTAATGGTTATTCTGCCACTGATTTCTGTAGGGGATTCAGAACAGGTCATGGTTAGCTGCCCCACCTGCTTTGTAGCATGCACATCTACATGGGGAGAGATCAGTATTGATGTACCAAGCTAAATTTAGTAGTATTTTTGAGGCTTTTAGCATGTTCTGTGGGCTAGATCACTTACTCCTACATACAGATCCAAAAGATTCCTCTTTTGAAGTTTCTTTGGAAGCATTTCTTAAGGTATAAGGTATTTTTGGAGGCCACAAACCTGTCAAAAGGCTACATCTCCCAGCTCTTAGATCGAAGGGATC
Source organism: Chelonoidis abingdonii (assembly GCF_003597395.2). Lineage (NCBI taxonomy): Eukaryota > Metazoa > Chordata > Testudines > Testudinidae > Chelonoidis > Chelonoidis abingdonii. The sequence continues at coordinate 299,194,491 of NC_133769.1, forward strand.
CGCAAAGAAGGATAATACTAGATCTAAGGAGACAAGTTTTGTTCTCCATGTTGATCTCTACAGCAGTGTTTCCCAAACTTGGGATGCTGCTTGTGTAGGGAAAGCCCCTGGTGGGCCAGGCCGGTTTGTTTACCTGCCACATCTGCAGGTGCAGCCGATCACAGATTCCCACTGACAGCAGTTCACTGCTCCAGGCCATTGGGAGTTGCTGGAAGCGGCAGCCAGCACATTCCTTGGCCCGCACCGCTTCCAGCAGCTCTCACTGGCCTGAAGCAGCAAACCGCAGCCAGTGGGAGCCCCGATCAGCCGAACCTGAGGGCGCAGTATGTAAACAAACCAGCCCAGCCCACCAGGAGCTTTCCCTATGCAAGCGGTGTCCCAAGTTTGAGAAACGCTGATCTACAGGTATCCCCTTCCTTTGTCAGCATGACTCCTTTCAGGAGGATCAGTCACTTGTGGCTGCTGAAAATTAGCTACAGAGCACCTTTTTTGGGCTCTATTGATACTCCCAATGACATTTCCACATAGGAGTTACAGGGCTAAGCAAAGGCTGTGCAGAAGATACTGATTGATGTCCTTTTCCACAACCATCTACCCTGTGGAACCAGAGTATCTTCCATGCATCACATCTATAAAGGGGCTTCCACAGTCTTCATGGGTTTGCTTTGGACACTGGCTGTTGCTTTGACAGATTTTTTTTCTATGTATTTCATCAAGTTTTTTGTAGTAGTTCATCTGCACAATGGATTATTCATCCAAAAAAATGGAAATATAAAGTTCATCCTCATACACAGGGTACATACCAAGGATTTAACACCACAGATTATTTTGTTTACAATTCCTGACACTGATGCACGTACAGTTGAGGAGCAGGGTTTAGTTTTTATTGTGGTAGCCTTTTTCTAGATCAGTTTCAAACTGGTATGTTCAATGGCAGACTTTTAATGTATGTTTAATATTGATTTTGGCAGCTCAAGATTCATTATTGAAATATACTGCAGAATGTCAGTGGGTTGCAGGCCCTTAACTAGTGGAGCAACACAGATGACACATTACATGAGTTCAGCACAATTATGTTAGGAAGCAGATTTACAACTGAAATTTAGCAAAGTTAGTAGAAAAGATATCAGTGTCTATAAATAGTATTCTTTTTCCAAAAGGATGTTTTTTCCCCTCAGGTGCTTATTGCTTGCTAAATAAATTAGAGAAGCTCTCTGGAAATCAAATGATTTGCCCCAGTACCTGAATAAATTGAATTTGCTTACAGTTGAACTCTGAAATTGACACACACACACACACACACATACACACAAAATTCCTTTATGCTTTTTTGTTCCTTGTTTGCTTGTGACCAAACTTTCGCAAACACTGTTAATGCTCTCATTAGTAAATGCAGATACTAAAATGTGAAACTTATTGAGAAATGTTAGCTTTTCGCTAGTAACCACTTGTCATTTCTGGTCAGTATCATGATAATCCATTTTATCATCTATACTACATTATATTCACACAATTTATTGTGTGAAACAATTCGACTTCTTTTAAATAAGATTTTTTTTTGTATCAAAAGGGTGCTGAGGACTGAATTATTAAAAAAAGGCTACAAAACTGAATTTTGAAAGTCACTACATAAGTAGTCCAGGCAAGGTACCCTAGCATAAAACTAGAGTAACAACAGTGAATCAGGACATATATTTTTCAATCAGAAACATCTGCCTTTCAGATCAGTAATTCAGAAACATGTGACATTAGTCTTCATTTCATGTAGTAGAGCAGAATGAAGAAAAAAGGATTTTGTTTTTAGAGTGCCAATGACTTGTCTATTGAAATTTAAATGCCTGATTTTATAAGTGGAGGGCCCCTGACTCATTTAAGGAACTGCAGTAATGAGGGACATTTCGGTAATTAGTAGTATTTGATTGGTGGGCAGTGACTCCAAGGGGTAAAGCCTTGTAAAGCACCAAGTCCTATAAATTAAATCTGCATCTGATTAAATTAAACCCACATCTGATTAGAAAAATGTATTTCATTATTGAGCTGTGAAAGGAAGTTTTTCTTGGGCTTTGAGGAAAAAAATCCTAACTTCACCTGACTTCAAGGTCAAGGCAAAGTATAATCTCTCCATTCCAGCATATTTTAAAGCAAATAAAGGGTCACATCATTTGTATGCTGACATCTTTTCTATTGTTTTCATTAAAAAAGACAAATGAGAGACTGAAAAATCTTCCAGCTGCACTGATAACAATTTTTTAAAAGATGACCTCAACCTGTGGAAGATGATTTATGAAATCATGGTTTTCATTATTAGACTTAGTGCTGACTATGATGTTTCTGATTGATATGCCTGGTGCTTATAGGCTTCATCTTTTGTCTAAAACCTCAGAACAAGGGCATTGAAATTCTTACTGGAGAACAAATTTATGTAAAATACGACAAGATTTAGGGACAGGTAGTATGGAAGGAAGAACTGCAATATAGTAAAATGTTTTTTTTTTTTTTTAATTACTAGGTAATGTATTCAATTTTGTTTTAAGTGGAAACTTTAAACAAAGCATTATGACTAACATGTTTGAAACAAAGGAAAACAATATTTACTTATTTCCACAGAATAAATGAATATAAGATATTCCAGAAAATTTAGCTCCATCTGTATATCTGTCATTACGGGGCGGGGGGAGAGAGAAAATAATGAGAAGTAGGATAATGAACATGTTTACTCACATTGGCATATGCATATTTACTGAATTGACAATGTTGTACATATCTTTTTATCAGGCTCACAAAAAGACATCTTTGCACTATAAGATATTGAAGATGTCTGAGCTGAGTTGACAGCAGAATATGTCTTGCATTGAGAGTGTAGTTTAAATTTCATAGGCAGTTCATCCATCCCATTATCAATGTCCAGATGACAGTGTAATCTCTCTCTCTCTCTCAAAAGTGCAAATTGTTAGAGTAATATTTCACTTCAAAAATTTCCAGTAGTATTTGGCAGTACCTGTAGAAGACCTCCACTGGAGGGACAACTTATGCATTATTCCTCTAAACACAATGCTTTTTATTAGTTTTAAATGCAAAGAGAAAAAAACTATGATTAAGTTAGGGGAAAACATATTTACACACACACACACACACACACAGAGTCTGGCCAAGACAAGAGCATAGGTCTGATGTAGATTAGCATTCTTGACCTCTTAATCGGAGAATAGATTTTGTCCACAAAAGCTTTTGATAGACTAGCAGTTAGATCTATGGAGTGATGTAACACCTTAAAGAACAAGTTTCAGTGACCAACAAAGAAGATCCTCTGTCGTATCAAAGTCCCAAGGATATGGTGTGCTTTCTGACCTTGTGATCTGGTTAAGAACATCCTGGTGTGATATGAGACACACTTTTCAAACCACCCCAGCAGCTGATACACAAAGATCCTTGGATTTTTAGAACTCTGCCAAGTGCTATAGTAAGACACCTGTCACAGCCCTAAAGCCTATGCTCTAACATGGCATCTGTTTGGCCAGTTGTTGGTCAAAAGGTCACATTGGTACCGTGTGCAACACCGGAGTGTGGTGTGCAACATTATAGTGCCGTGTGCCTATTCCCGCTCTTTTTCCCTGGTCAACTAAGGGTCAGACTAGTGCCATGTGCAAAAATACCAGTGTGCCTGTTCTCAAACCTTATGTCAGTCAAAAGGTCAGTTGGTGATGTGTGCAAAAGCATAGGGCTGTGTGCAAAAGTAGTGGGCTGGGTGTAGCTCCCATTGATGTAGAGAGCACCAGCTTGGAACCTGGTTGGTGAAGGAGCTAGGGACCAATCAGACTCTGACATGAGTAAGAGTCTTTGAATAAAACTAAGTCTCACGCCAGAATCTGCAGGAGTATCCGTGGGTTAGCTGAAAGGCCTGATCACCCTTTCAGCCAGGGTCTCTTGTGGATTTAGCTGGCTCGGGCCGTGTAGATTCACTTTCTTTTTGGATTATTTTCTCCCCAATTCATCATGCCCTTGGTGTCTGTACTGCTGGTCAGCTGTGCCTGGAGTGTGCTATAAATACTCTCTTTGTTTAACTTCTTCCCTTTTTCCCCTCCCTTACTTGATACCAAGCTGTGTATATAGTATATGAGAGTTGAATTGTTGTATTGATTGCTATTGTGGTTAATTGTTGTATTTTACAATATTCGGTTAATGTGTGCACAGTTTACTTAGTTTTGTGTATCTGTTCTGGATTTTAGTAAGCAGTTGATTATAGACTGTTTGGTTTTTTGTTGTTGGATGTAAATAGATGTTTTAAGTTGTGTGTATATTCTTGTTTGTGGTAGTAGTTGCAACTCATTCCCCATTAATAAACACTTGGTTTTGAATTACAATCTGTTTTCATTTTAATTCTCCTCTCTCAATCAAAAACTTACTCGAACCTGCATTGGTCTCGGATAACACCCTGCTTAATTTATAGGAAATACTGAGTAGTCTTCAAATACACCTATCTGTGGAAATTAAGTAGTACATTAGGCATTGCAAATAAAAGGAAAAAGAGGTTGCGGAAGGATGAAGAATGGAAAAGAGATTCTGTTGGTGAAAGGATTCTCTTCCTGCACTTGCCTTCATTTGTTGAAGGTATAAAGTAAGCTTATGTGTGCAGAGCATATGTGTTTGTTGTAGAGAAATTGATACACTGAAGTGATATTGAAAATAATGGACTACTGAATACAAGACCCTGGGCAATGACTCCTTTTTACCATAGCAGCTAAATATGGTCCAGAATTGTAATGCTGAACCTTGCTGACCGTGGTCATTATATAACAATAGAAATATTGGTGGCAGGGGAGGCGGGGCATTGGTGAACCTTTACGGCACTGATGCTGCTTACATATTCTCTACGCACTGATTAAACACCAGGAGCCTTTTAGATCATTAATAATGGAGTCCACCAACGCTTTTAAAGCCTGTCTGCTTTTTGTTTTTTATTGATTCACTGATTTGCCACCATTTATAAAAAGCTTTGCATATGACACTGGCTTTTATCTTTGACCAACAAGAGAACAGCATCCAGAACATCTTTTTCAGCATCTACAAGTTTTGTGCCTAGCCCTTTCTGGCCAAATCATATCCGACATTAGTTCAATGAGAGATCTCAATGGACATCTTTAAAAAAAAATAGTTTTATTATACTCACTTGTGTCTCACTTGTGACACAAAACAAATTGCAGTGTTGCATACCAGCAGGGATAACAGTAGCAAAAAAGACCTCCTCTGAAGCTAGCAGTAAGCTGTTTAATGTGACAGTATAATAACACAAATATTTATTCAAAGGCTTCTATAGTAATCAACAAAACAAAACAAAAACAACCAGACACACAGATTTTCCACAACATTTCTTGAGAGTGAGGAATATTTCAAATGTTGTTAAAGCTTTCATGGGTTCCCAAAAGATATGTTATTAAGGTGCCTTTGGATAGGAAAAATGGATTTTCATTTGTTCAAGAAACTGTGCATGATGAGAGTTGACATAGGGTTTGACACAAATGAAAGATACAGTCAGCAGTGGGTTCTGGTAAACATGGCCAATTTCATGGCTAGTAAAGATCTATATACTTATATAGTCATATATACATCTGGAGTAAAACTGGTTATATTGGTATATTTAATATAATCTTACTACTGGAAGCCAAATTCTTGTCTCTGTTACATCTCAATAAGGCCTGATTCAGAAAAATACCTAGGTACATACTTAAGTCCATCCTTTTTCAGATCAGCTCTTAAGCATGTCTCTAATTTTAAGCATGACTTCAATGGGATTTAAGTACTTGTTAGGAGCTGTCCTGAATAGAGTTCTTTCCTGAATCAGAGTCTAAATCTGAAACTGATCCCATTAGCCTTTGATTTACCCTGCTGTAACCATCCCTCACAAACCTCTATAGAATATCATAGGGATGAAACCCATATGGGTCTGTACAAATTAATAATGTTCTATAGAAATAACTTCCAATTTAATGGGAAATTAGCTCCTTTCTGTTTATTTTTTAACCATCCTATAGAGAAATTATATAAATCACAATGTTGATTATATAAATTACAGGTGGGGTGATGTTTTACAGATGAAGAAAAAGACAAGGTCCTTTGTCCATAGGAGTTCACAAGCTAAGGTCCCAGTCCTGCAATCAGATCCACGTGTGGGCACTTTTGCCCATGGTGAGCCCCACTGATTGCAATGGGACTCCACACTTAAAGTAAAGTACTGCCCATGCAGGTGCATTAGGACAGGGTTTCTCAAACTGAGGTCGCCGCTTGTGTAGGGAAAGCCCCTGGCGGGCCGGGCCGGTTTGTTTACCTCCCCCGTCCGCAGGTCTGGCCGATCATGGCTCCCACTGGCCGCGGTTCGGTGCTCCAGGCCAATGGGAGTTGCTGGAAGCGGCACGGGCCGAGGAACTTACCGGCTGCTGCTTCCAGCAGCCCTCATTGGCCTGCAGCAGCGAACTGCGGCCAGTGGGAGCTGTGATCGGCTGGACCTGCAGATGGGGCAAGTAAACAAACCTGCCCGGCCTGCCAGGGGCTTTCCCTACACAACCTGTGACCCCAGTTTGAGAAACACTCCATTAGGAGGATCAAAGCTCAATTTGCTTCACAAACAGAATAAAATGGCAAATGACTATGGAAGGAGATAGACAAGTGCAGGTGGTAGACATATAAAACATGGAAAATAATGTATTTAGGGGAGCATAGGTTTTCTATGGAGTAAATTTTATACATCATTCCACATTTTTCATTTTGGTTACATTTATTGTTTTTAAACTTTACATTTATTTTGTTAGTGGGTACTGTGCAATCAGTATGTGAGAAGGCAGCCAATCTGTATATTTAAAACTATAGTAGTGTTCATTGATCAAGAACTAGCATTAGATGAGCTGTAACATTTCCTTACAGAAAAGTTCACATTTTTTATCTGTCCGCTCACAGATTTTTTGGCCTTTTGAAGACTATTTCATCACAACACTAAAGGAAGATGGCAGAAATCGATTTTGAACCATTTACTGTCAATATAATTTTCAACTTTCATAGATTTACAGATGGCTTAAGTACCATCATAAACACCCTGCTACTTGAACAAATTGTTATATTATTGATTATAGCCTGTCAGATTCTAGTTTTAAATGACTGAGATATGATAAAAATGATAAGATGAAATGGAAGAATCTATTTTCATGGATTAAGTTACTTGTGAGGTTTGGGGGTTTTAAATATCCTTTCCCCCACTCTCCTTGAACTATTTCAGAGGAAACCCATCTTTAAAAAAGAGAGACTCTATACATTAAAAATTTGCTATCTCTGATTTCTTGCTGTTAGCAAATATTTTGTAAAGCCTGGGTGAAAATGTGATTTTATTAATACGCTGAGTTCCTATCTGTAACTTTTGTCTTTATTCAATTAGCTTTTAATATATAAAAATGTTTATATAGATAAAAACACATAAGAATAATGGAGATTAGGTCAAACAGCAGGATCCTGAACTGTTAAATCACTATATGAACTCCATAGCAATTTCATGTACCTCTCCTCTTTTTCCAATTAGAAAAGTTAAAATTGACCTAATTTCACACAAAAATATTTAGTCTTTGTCATTAATTTTATACAGATTGTGTTAATTTGAGCTAATTCAGCTAATTTCACTTGAAAAAGTAAGACAACTGAGCTTTTTGCACAACCAAAGGAACTTGGAATCCATTTTAAATGATTTTTTTGTTCAATTTATTAATAACAATTCATGTAGCAAATAATAGTTCTGACTCAGCCAGTAACTTATGACTCTATACTATTTCCTATAACATTGATATTATTTGACCAAAAAGATTTTATTAGGACAGTATGTGAGTGATATAGTATGTCTTAAATTACTAACTTGATTCCCACAATGTTAGTATACGATATTTGAACAAATATGCAGGAATCCATACATTCTTAAATAGTGAATCCAAAAATGAAATTACAACTATCAGTTCCAGTATTAATTGTCCCTCACAAAAGAATACATTTATCTCCTATAGCCGTCTCACTTTGAGACTGAAATGCATGGTAGAAGAGTACGGTTCAAATAACATTGTCTATGCATTGAGACTAGATGAGAGGAGGACATACTTTTAAATATACAAAGAAATGAAAGGGATTGATTATGCTTTGGGCAAACAGAAATGCAATAACTTGAAATTACATTAATAATTTTAATTGCTTGCATTTACAAGGGTACAAAAAGAGCATGTAAACTTCCAGATATAAGTTACAGAGAAAACATCCGTACCTTTTCCTGTCCCTTACAATAGCGGAGCTTACTGATACCTGCCAATTTTATTTTAGCATTGTTCCAGTTGGAAGAAAGATGGTTTAATTTTGGTAAAATGTTGATCAGTTGTGTCTCTTTTGTTTTTTTACCAGCAGGACTGGATAAAATGTCATTTCTGGAGCTTGTAAAAGTTTTCGAATAGAAAGTGATTCAGTAGATCCAAGACAATGAATCAATTATGAAATATAATTTACAAATTAATATAATGCTGTTTTCAAAAACCCTAAGCCACCTTATGTTTTATGAAATTCTTATCCTCCTGTTGTAACACTTGGGTTTTTCCCCTTGCCATGGAAAGGTTTTGATCATGTGCTGAAACTTTTCAAAATAATTGGGTGGAATTATAAGTGGCAGCATACTAAATGGATAATTCAGCTGCAGAGTTCCTATCACTTTGACACTTTGGGTTGAAACCCACAATGAGAGAATTAATTGTATCCCTGATGCAAACCTGCCTTGAAGGTAAATGATCTGCTAGGATTTCAGCAATGAGTTAAAGAAACACTTGCAAATGAAGGGAAGTTATGATTTGAGGCCATATATGCAACGTTTAGCCGTTATGCAGATAGAACATATGAGGCTTCAGGAGGGTAGGATTTGTGTCTCTTTCCTTATAAGAAATAATAAAAATGTGTTTGACAATGAAAATGAGTCATAAGTGGTAGATTTCATATGAAGAACTGAGTTTTGAGTTATCCCATTTACCAGTGAACATATAGTACTGTGTGCCACACCAACTTTCTTCCATCATTAGACCCCTGCCATATCCCACAATTATCCCAGAGGAATAAAGGAATTTAATCACATTGTTTGTTATGTTTATCCTCTTGACCTGATTTCCAGTTTTTGAAACAGGCGTTTTGATCCATGAGAAACCAACAGCAATTGCCTTGTTCTTGTCATTAAGAAGAATTAATGAATAAAGGGGCTCTGTAAAGATAGACAAGTTTTACAATTACATTCTCCATGTTTACTGCATGGATTAATACATATTTCCCAGGATGTATTCTTTGCAGATTATAGGTTTTGTCTGTACGTTTAGTAAACATGATTAAACAATAATTAAATATATCTTGCTGTGCTGTTCATCAAAAAGAAACAGAGAAAAAAATGTGTGTGTTCTGCAGTTAGCATCCTGAGTTCTTTCTTACATAATTGGGATAAGACATCTGCTTATATTTAATCTATGAGTAACTATACTACACAGTACCATACATTCAGAAGAAAACTATTGGGTCAAGACCTATGCTTTCATGTAGAAGGGAAGCCTAGGGAGAGGAATATTGTTAGAAAAAAAAAGAAGAAAAAAAGCATGAATGTCCTAAGTTTACATGCAGGGCTCTCTAGTGTTTTAATTTCCAAGAAAAATGAAGCTTGAATAGAGAATGTGGAATGAAGACAAATCAGATCTTGAATTTCAAGGGAGTTGGAACTTCCCTAAACAGAGAGTAAGCCTGAACTGTGATGTTTTGTGTTTTAAGAATTGACTCTGCAGTCTTGGTATCATGGAATTTAACCCGTGTAGCCCAGGATGTCTTGCAAAGAGAGTTCCATTGAATTATACTGACTTCCTACAATAAAAAATGGGCACTACCCTTTCTGCAAGACAGGTTAAATTTCAAGATTTTCAGACCAAATTTTTGTGCTTAGTTGGATCTGCTTAATTGAGCAACAAAGAATGGAAATGCCTAATATGATAAACCTCTCATTGCTCAAGTCAGGAAATCCCTGAACTGTGAGCCAGAATCCTCATCTGAGAGTCCACTCAGCTGTAGGCTGATTTTTTTTTTTTTTAACTGAGACCTAGGATTTACTTAGCAGTGAAGGGACCAATTCTCACTAGTAGTAGCAGCTATTCACCACAGCCATCACTGTAGCCAGTGGATATTATTTAAATCATATAGGAGCAGAGCCCTCTGTTTCCCATTGAATTTAGTGGGAGCATCAGGAAATGCAGGAGCTGCTTTAACTATTGGTAAACTAGGCAACTACCTGGGGGTAGGGCAGGTTTCTTGTCTGCCCCTGTGTCCGGTCAAAGGGGGGCTGGGCCCAATCTGCTACCCTAGGCCGATAAGGAATGAGGCAGCACAGTGAGGTTTTGTGTAAGATGGCAGCTTGTCTTGAACAGCCTCTGAAGAAATATATATTTTCCCTTTATTGTTCTGTTAACGGGAGACTGGGTTTTGTTGTTTCCCACCATCTGCATTTGCATTGATGTTTTCTCTGGCCTTGTCTACATTAGCAATTTTATAAAAATCTCTCTCAGATTCACTACCACCAGCTTCACAAGTGGTAGCAATGAGAAGAGTAATGTAGGTAAGGTGATGGCACTCATGTTCTTATGACCTGCTCAGGGTAGGATTAAGTGATATGGTGCTTAAAATGACTGAGATCTGTCTATACTAGAGCTCGCACTGATGGAGCAACAATGGTGGTAATAGAAAGGGGTAATTTAAGAAGAATGCTAACCAATTCTTGACAAGGCTAATGTGCTTCCCTCTTTGAGCACACTGATGAAGCCACGCTCAAGACTATGGGTCTGGATTCTCTTCATGGTTACGGCTATAAACTGGCTGCAAATGCCCAGCAAAGAATTTCTGCATTGGTGGAAAATAATCAGGTATCTGGGCCCTGTACTTCCTACTCCTCACATTATGGATCTGTTAGGGGCATTGTAGAGCAGTGCCGGTTAAGCTTCCTGTATTAATGGTGCAATTTACAGCAGTCCAGTAGGTATATTTAATTGTGTCAGCTTCCTGATACAAAGCCCTCCAGTTCCCTCCCATGCCAAGCAGAGTCTGGTACAGAAGAAAATTTAGCCTTAGATCTCCAGTTACTGTTTTTAGGACTCTTTTTTATGGGTATCTGACTGTTTTTCCTTGAAGTAAGAGAGTCTGCAAATTGCTATTTTTGCTGTATCTGAAACTGCTACTCGTAAGGGCCAGATTGAGAACCTCTTACGCACAGCTGTATGCAGTTACTCATGTAAGTAGTCCCTTTAACTTAAATGAGAACTACTACATGATTAAGGGTTGCACAGTCTAGCCCTAAATTCTTTTATCATTTTCCTTTCCATAGCATAACAGCACCTACCAGTTGTTGGCTGCAGTATTGCAGTGCCTATCAGTAAAAACATAATCGGGCTGGAAACAGTAGTTAAGTTGGCTGAGCCAATAGCGAGCTAGTTGGAAAGCAGGGGGAAAATAATCCACATGATAAAGTTCAGAATATAAGGTTATTTGACTGTTTGTCCAGCCCCAATAAATAGACATCCTGAATTTTTTAAAATGAAAAAAATCTGCTGCAATTTAAATACATTTTGCCTTAAGGAGCTTTCAGTCAGTTTGAACTGGAAATGCAGCCTTTGAATGAATATTTAATTTCACTTCCCTTATAAGTGAAGTTGAATCATTTCTGCTAGTCTGTGGGTGACAGTTTCAAATTTCAACTCAGGCAGGCAATCGACAGAGAATAATATTGCAGCAGGACAAAAAGTTGGTGATTCAGTAATGACATTTTAGTATTACAGAGCAGTGGTACAGAGATCTGCAGTCTTGTGATTGCTTTCTGTTGACTTAATAATCAATATAATCATAACAAGGAGCATATGTAAAATCATAGCTAGAGGCACTGCCTAATAACTTGGGTGAATTCATTGTTCATGTTTTCTAAAAATCTCGGTATATGACTCCTTTTTTTTAATGGTTAAGACCAGTGATATTCAACCTACAGCCCTAGAGTCATCCATGTATTTGAAGACCCTATTCTCCATTCTCATGGAGTCCCCAGATCAAAGTTTCTCATTCTCCCTACTGTCACACAGAATGAATAGAGTGCCAGTCAAAGGAACATGCTGTGGGTCTCTAGGGTCCCTTACTCATCTCTCCCAGGATCCTGAAAATGGTGGGATGGCAGGGAGATTAACCCTCTCTGCTATCAACTTTCCTTGAAGGCAGATGAGGCAATGTCAGGTAGAGTTGCACCAGAGATTGCAATATAATGCCCTGGGATGACTTTGCAATGTTTTCCTTATGATGTAGGCTTCCCAAAAGATGATACTGTGACCAAACAATGCAGTGTCACAACATAAATACTGCAATGTCAAAACAGTCACAATAATATTCTCTCTCTCTGGAAATATCAATTATCTAGCATGCCCTGAACAAAGAGAGAATGTCTATTTACCTAAATTAAATTAATGTTTAATAAAATTACAGTAATACACTGTCAGTTTTTCAAAATGAGCAATTTTATCAGAAAGTATGAAAAGATGATTCACTTTGTGAGTGGACTTAATAAATCGTAAGTTATGTAGGTTTAGAAATTCATCTGTGCCTGAATCTCATCAGATGCAGAATACCACTCATTCCCTGCTTAGCTTAACTTTATTTGATAGAAAATGTACTTGTCTATATGTATGAGTGTGTAATCTATAAAACATGTGTCTATAACATTTTCCAAGCAGAGAGTTTCACAGTTTCTTCTTTAAGATTACTAGTAAATGAAACAAAATGGCTTTCTTAATTTAGCTGTGGAGATGAAATGGAGACATGGAATAGTAAGAACAAAGAACAGCATCTAAAAAGGAAAGATAAGTACTTAAAAAAAAACAATAGGCCAAATGCTGAAATCCTTCCTCATGGTCTTATGTCTGGCTACTGCATGGGGTGAAAGGGAGCAAAATATGTGGAAAAGGCTAACTAGACCAATATATATATGGGAAAAGGCATTTCTCTCTGTTCCACCATGTATGGGAGTGGAAGATACTTGGATTTTGCCTTCAAAACTCAGCAAAGCACTGAAGCACATGCATAACTTTAAGCACACAAGAAGACCAACTGATGTTAGTGGGGGTACCTGAACACTTAAAGCTGGGCACAGGCTTACATACTTTGCTTTATCAGGACCTAATTTGCTTAGGAAGGGAACATATGGGGCTTGTTCTCTACAAAAACAAACCTCTAAGTGAAGTTAATGGGAAGCTTGGCTTGAGTAAAGAATGCAAGATTTGTGTCAGCATTTTAAGTTGAGATCTGTGAAACTGTCAATTAGAGAACAGGAGATTTGGAATTAGTAGAAAAAAAAGTCACTGTTTGATGGATCACACAGGGATAAGAGATCTCTGAACCTAAATCAGGTGTATCCCTGATTAAGATCCTTTATGCATACGACAGTGCCTGCCCACTATCTCTTGCATGTTTCCTAACTGGGGGGAGAAATGTAATCCAAAAGGAAAGTAGAGAACAGATCTGGCAATAATGCATGTATTAATTTTAATATCCCTTAATAGCCTTGGGACTAGATAATCTTCTGCATATAACAGTGTTTATTTTAGAAAAGGATTCAGTATAGTTTGTTTTAACTCTAGCATAGAACTGAATATATTATATCTAGATGGGCCTTTAAACATGATCATGAATACTATCTATAATGCCTTTTGATATTTTAGACTGAATCCCGTTGGTCAATTTTATGCTTTTAAAAATCAAGTTCCATGCTAATAAATTTATTGAGATTGTGTTCTATGAAGAATGAGTGTCTCAGTAAAGAAAACAAAATAGATTATCATCTACGTCTACGGGGTAGGAGTGAGGAGGGACCCCACAGTATGGTAATTATAGACTCAACTGAAGAGTGCATCTTATTAGCATTGAAGTGAAGATATTAAAATATTAGTAATGTATCATTGAAATATGGACTGCAGGGATAAGCTGCAGTGAGAATGCTGGTAAGGAATAGAATTTTGGAATCAATTAGTATATAATTATGTAGATTTTTGATCTGTATTACATTTTTACATTTTCACAGGTGATAAGGATCGATGATAACTACAAGTACTACATCCTATAATTTTAACCATTTTTTTGCTATCAGGAAGTTGTCATTAATGTTCACATTTATTGGGGCTATGCTATTGCCATTGCAATTTTCCAATATTCTCATAGCCTTTATTATTATTTTAGTCAGATTAACTACTAAACCAGTAGTACTATCTGTGTCTACAACAAACATATTCCCAGTGCTATATCTGCGCTCCAAAAATACGGTTTTCAAGCTTACTTTGAGTTCAAATTGCAAAATATTTGCTATTCAGCTATTTGTCTTCTGTTTTTAACCCCTTTTCTACCTTATCCTCTTCTAATTTTAGCTACATATCTGTGAATTCTTGTGATTTGGCTACAGTATGGGCAAAGAACATTTAAATCTGATGTCATTCTATCTCCTGTAATTTGTCTTGCTGAATTCCCTGCAAGTCACTCCTTGAGTTTCTGCCACATGTGGGGTTGCCAACTTTACAATTTCTGGAACCTGGACACCTCTGCTCCACCCTTTTTCCCTTGAGGTCTGCCCCCTGCTATCTCTCCTCCCCCAAGATCTCGACCTCCATTCACTCCTTCCCCCCTGCACCTCGCCCAGCCTGGGGATTGCCACACTCTCCCCACCCCATCAGTTACCTGCAGGGTGAAGGGAGTGGAGACTCTCTCCTCCCACTGCGCCTGCCCTTGGTACATTCAGCCCCTGTCCCTGGCAGCTGGGCCTGGGCAGGAGGCAGCCTGCTGCTGCTGCCTTCCACAGCCAGTCTCTCTCTCAGGCAGCCCCACTACCATGCTGGGCAGCTAGGCTCTCATGATGACCCACAGCGAGCAGCTGGCAGGAGAAGTGTGCCACTCCTTCCCTTCCTGGCACATTTCCGGCTCACTTAGCCTCTGATCCTGGCAGCCAGGCCTAAGGGGGAGAGGAAGGGGTGGGACCACCCACTTCTCACACCAGCTACTCTGATCTGGGTCAGCATGAAAGCCCTTAAGTCACCCAGCCAGTGGGGTGGCTGCCTGCGAGAGAGAGCCTGGCTGTGGGAGGCGGCAGTGGAAAAGAACAGAGCCCCTCTCTCTCCCGCAGGCCAATCTCAGGGAGTGTTTGCTCTCGCATGCTCCCCCAGGCATTGCCCATACTCCTGCAGGTGGGAACTGGACTTTTGGTGTCCAGTCAGTGTTTCTGACCGGACACTGTCAGGTGTCCTTTTCTATCAGATTCTCCCGTCGAAAACCGGACATCTGGCAACCCTAGCCATGTCACATTTGAAAATCAAATCCTAGTCACGTGTCTTTCAGATAAATATACACTGTTTCGGAAACTTACGTTTTGTTGATGAAAAGTAAACTAATGTATATGATAGATTTAGCTTGGTGCTTATGATACTCACGCATAATAAGATACTCAGTTTGCAAGACTTCACTCATGGAATGCTGGTATATCCTTCTAAATATAGAACACTCATTTTAGGCCAAGAAATTAGTGGCTATTATTATTAATAACATAACTATAAATGACACTAAAAATTGCATACTTGAAAAAATCATCCATATGTGGAACCTGACTGTCATTCCTCTCAGTCCCATGGGAATCAGTACCACAATTCCCACCAACTTCAGTGCAAGCACAGTTGGGCTTTGATACTTTTTAGTGATCCATTTTCTCTCGCAAGTAGAGATGGTTCTGTGCTGAAATGGTCAATCTGAACTGGCATAAAAATAAACCAGAAGAGCTTCTGTAAAACTAATAGTATCTGTTCAGGCTTTGGAAATTGTAAATATGGAATTCTTCTCATATTTAAAGTATTTTAGTGGAATAGTTGGATTTTTATTGTTTGGCCAAATAGAAGCAGAGAGAGAGAGAGAGAGAGTGCATGTGGGCACACAAGCACAATGAGAGACAACAACAATGCCTTATTATAAGAGAGAAGAAAAGGATGGACTTCACATTTGGCACTGTGTAGAACACCAGACAATGAAGATCATTCTGTATCCTCTATGTTTTCATTGTTCTCTTCCATCTGTTGAACTTGGATGCCCTCCTAGCACCTACTGGGAGAGTGTCCAATTACAGGGTAAGTAGGTCATTATTAGTCTGAATTTCAAGAAAATTACTTGGGAACATAGTGTTTTTGAGGAGTCAAAGTACCTTTGAAGAAGGCACAGGAAAAGAAATACATGCAGAGCAGGGTGAGGATGCACGTTCCTTGAAAACTGAAGTCAGCTGAGCTGTTTGTGAAATATATTTATTTCATAGTGAAGGTAGAATAAAATTCTCAAAAATAATGCACAAACTGAGTCTCATATTTTTTAAATTGTATTTCCATTTTTTTATCAGTATATGCCTTGGGGCCATAATTAGCAATGTGTACATACTGGTTGATGTTTTGTATTCCCATCTGCAGTACCCAAATTCCACAGGGTAGATATGGCCTTACATAGAATATGATCGCTAACCCAGCAGTTGAACATAGATACAGGTATCAAGCAGCATGTTAATAAAAAGCCTTGATGAAAAACAATGTTGCCTCCAGGAAATACAAAAATCTACATCATGGCATATGCTTGTCTATACCCATGGTATGTCTTAATGCCTACCAGAAATATTTTATTTTAAAAAAGGAATCTATTTTCTCCCACTAAATCTGGAAGGAAAAAAAGATCAGTAATGCATTTTGCTAAATAATGTGGTTTTACTTGCACATCCATCTGATGTCATGAAATTAGGTTGAATGCAAAATTATAGGAAGCAAATAGTGACCTCAAAGGCTAGCTAACAGTATACACTTTTGAACACGTCATGTAGCCTTCTGAAGTGGCCTCAATCCAGACTGTGTGTTAATTTTGCAATCACAACTGCTGTCTCCTGTTAGCTGCAATATATAAAATATATGAAGCACTTAATAGATTTTCCTTTTTCTATCAGAATCGCACTGGTTGCTTGTTATAATGAGCAAACTGTAAAATGATAAGGCTTTGTTCAGCAGAAAATATCTGTCTTGGGAAGATGTGGATTGTGGCTACAAAGGAGGCCATACATACAAATTAACAGCATCTCAATCCCAGCTTTAAAGCTGGATGTTGTGGATTCAGTGCAGAAGTAGAACTTTCATACAAATTTGCACCTGCCTTTTGTAATCCACAAGACCAAATTCTCATTTATGTATGTAACCCATCTGCCAGGTGGTATTGGCAGCAACAAAGGTCAGGTTCAATATCTAGGGGTCCGTTTTACAAAACAGAACTATATTGAGCCCCCAGCCAGTAAACGAAACACCTCCACTGAGTGCCTCGAAGAAGTAATATTTTGCCACTCAGAAGTATTGAGTGTAACGAGAACTTTTATTAAAAGGGAACAGGAACCCAGCATTAATTTGGGAAAACACCATAAGTACAATTTAAAAGCATGTAACCGTAAGCAAACGCCCAGCTCACAGGATGCTGGGCAGTGTCCTTTGCATCAGTTTCCCACCTTGTGGTTTGAAAGTCTGAATAATGAATGTTCCTGTAACACACCAATCCCCTTTCCTTTTACTGCACTCCACTCACAGTAGATTGCAAAGTCAGCAGTAGTCAGAAAAGACCCAAATTTCAGAGATGCATTCACGTGGGTTCATCTGCAATCTTTGAAAGGCGGTGTGGGAGTGAGCACTGCCTCTGCTGCTGCTGCTACCTCTTCCCTCACTTGTTGCTCACTGCCACCTCTGCTGCTATCTCTGCGGCTGCTGCTTCATGTCACTCCCCATCCTGCAATGCCATGTTCTGAGGTTCCACCACTTAACCCAGCCCTTAGTGATTTCACTGGTTACTGCGGAACCTCACAGGTAGTGTAGTCTCTGCATTGTCTTTCACTGCATTCTGTCCCCACATGAGAGAGAAGGTTTAGCCCCTAAACCTCACCAGTAACAGATTTCAACAGAAAAAAGGGCTCATATCTGATTCTTATCAGCAGCACTGAAGAGAGGATGGTCAAATGATGTCTCTAGTACTCTTTGAGCAAAATCCATGCCACCAGGTAGGAACATCTATCCCCACTCCATCTAACTTTTGCTAGGATTTGGCATCCCTATTCCCTGTTTAGCAAAAGAGGTTCAGTTTAGGGTGACACCATCAGTCAGGGCAAACTAAGTACAGTTCTGCTGTTCATACAATAAGGAAAACAATATTTCATTGTGCCTGCATTCAGTGTTAAAGTGAATTGCAACCTCAAACAAGCCAAAATGGATTTCTTTGGCAAAGCAGCCCTGTCTGCTGAACACCAAGGCAGAGTAGGTGTGTCTGCAAATGTTCCTGAAGTCTGTTCCCCCAGTTTGTCACCAGATGTCAAGGGAAAACTCATGCAGACCCTGATTATATTTAGTTGCCCAGACAGCCCTACAGCCATGCTGGAAGTGTTAATATGTCTGCAGTAGCTCTCATTTGCTTCATGGCTGTAGGTGATAGGAAGTGTAAAGAAAATGAATATTTGGTGTTGTACACCCTGGGAAGTGGACAGCTCATTTGCATAGTCTCTCCACCTCCCAATCAGCTCTACAATTTTCAGCGTGAGAGCTGTTTCAGTTTTGATTTATTTTTTTTTAAATGAGTTTATTTGGGTGGCCTCCTGTGGAGTCAGAATCCACAACTTTCCAGTGTGGATGTTTTCTGCTAGATTGAGCACTAAACATTTTAATTTTTTTATAATTCTGACAAGCAACTGGTGACATTATGATGGAAAGTGTTTTTAAAGCTATTAAGTACTTACTGTACTTACTATGTATTCTATATTTTACTTAACATCTGAGAGCCGAGTAATTGCAATGTGAACATTTAGCATAGATTGAAGCCACTATTGACAGGAGTGACTGTGGGTGGGAGAACGACAGGCTTGGTGGCCTGTCTTCTGCTGTTTGATGAAATATAAATAAATGTTTACCTGCGGACAGCCTACACATCTTGCCAATGGTATTTTCTTGTTATTTGCTGTTAAATCTTTTGGCCATTCTTGGGTCCTTTTACGTTCGTTATTGACTGACAGGTTAATTCTGTGTTGGTCTGTTATTTAGCAGTGTAAGGGGAGGTATAAAAATATAAAAAATATAAAAATATAAAAAAGTAGCCTCAGTTGCTTTCCCCTGAGTACCACAGAAAATCAGCTTACTCAGAAGAAAACATGTTAGCCAGCAGAATTCTCCACTGCCTGGCTGATGTTTGGTTACTCAAGGAAGAACACTTGCATTGTGGTTTGGTGTTTCCTGATCATACTCTGAATGAGGCCCCACATCACATTCTCTTGGAAAGAGCTGATAATGGAGGCCCTGATTCAGCAAAGCTTATTCATGTGTTTAACTTCGAGCACATACTGTCCCATTGAAATTAATGAGACTGCTCATGAGCTTGAAGTTACGCACATGCTTAAACTTTGGTGGATGGAGTCCATAAGTGTTTGTGAGAAATATGTTACAAGTTTTGATTAATTTTCATTAACTAGCTATTTGAAAATACATTTATTCCATTATTTGATGAGCTTTCTTTTCAGGATACTCAGTCAAGCATTCTGTGGGCACTGAAAAAGGATTTTTTTTTTCCTTAGGAAAAAAGCCTCTTCAACTGCTGAGCACAGAAGACCCACAAAACTTTCATGGGTTTTCAGTCTCAAGGTTAATTTTGGTTTGAGTCCTTAATATTTTTGAGAAATGGTTCTCAAATCAAATAATCTGAAATTAATGTCCATAGATATTGGAGGATACATGATGCATAATATATTTTGCATATGGTAATGAATTTCCTTGCTTTACTAGTTTGGATCTCAACCTTAACCTTTTTAAAAAAAATTATTTGTGTGTGTGAATAGTTCTGATCATTTTAATGAGATGGGATATTTGTCTCGTTAATATAATTGCACTGCTGCACTGCATTATCATCCTCAGCACTAGGCTCTTATTACAGGAACAATTGTTGTAACAGTCATACTAATTTGTACATTTTCCATGCCCTAATATTCCATGGAGATGCTACTTTAATTAAAACATGACCTTATTATTCATAACTAAATGTGAAGCATAACCTTTTATCCTCAAGGAATGGCATCAAAGGTTGCATCTCCGTTCTGCATCGGATCGATGACTGTCATGCAGGATGAGACTTCTACCCTCTGTGACTGGCACCTGATGGTAATTTATAACATTACCTGCCAACTCATCTATCTTTAGAGACATGATGCAATCATTCCCAACCTGTGTTAGATGTTTTTACTTAGCACGGCCTGCCGTCACTCAGCAATCACATCAGGTGACACATTCATAAAATCAGAGTGAATTACCCATGTTTGTATGTGTTTCTGTGTGTGAAACATAGAAAGCAAGTCTCCCAAGGCTGAAATTAGTTTGTATATACTGTTCTATCAATTTATATAGTTATTGTACCCTGAGGGAAGCTCCTGTTGTTTTAAAAGGTGAGCAGTTCTGATTCCGAGTTATGGAATTGTGAAGCAAAACGGAATGGTTTTCTCTTAGATGAATTGTAAATGGAACACCCTACAATAAAAACAGCTTATCTCTGGTCAGCAGAAATGCAATACCGAAGCAGTAGATAATGCCATAGCAAAAATAACTAACAAAATAACAAAATGAAGTGTATTCCCCTGTCAGTAAAATACATTAATTTAATGTTCAGATTGTTTTCTCCTTCTTAGTTTAAGCACAGAGCAGAATTAAGAAGAATTAGTTGGAAGACTTTATACTATCCTCAGTCTGCTAAAGTATATCTCATTTTCATTATAACTATTTATGTCTCATAGAGCAATTGATTCCACCAAGTGAGGCACCTTCTTCATGCAAAACTATGCACTAAGCGTGTCCAGTCATCTGTTGGCTCAACAAGCCCTCCTGCTAAATTAATTATTTTTTACTAGGGCTGTCGAATAATCGCAGTTAACTCATGTGATTAACTAAAAAAATATTGCAATTAATCGCACTGTTGCTATTTGTATTAGGTGAATTGAAAAAATACTATTTTGTTTTTGTATAGTGCAAATATTTGTAATAAAAATAAATATAAAGTGAGCAGTGTACACTTTGTATTCTGTGTTGTAACTGAAATCAATATATTTCAAATGTAGAAATCCAAAATTTTTTAAATAAATGATATTATATTATTGTTTAACAGCACAATTAATCACAATTATTTTTTTAATTGCTTGACAGCAATTTTTTCATTCTTCAGGATCCCTCAGGTCAGAGGCATTACTCAATAAATAAGTAAAAATTCAACAGAAAAAACCCTGAGCAATGATCCGAAATGACTTGACTCACAGTTATTGGTTGATTTATCCCGTACTGCAAACTTTGGGGTCACATTGATGTTGGCCTCTGTGAGGTTGCTGAAGGGTGGGTGGGGTATAAGGAGTTGTCTCCTGTTTTTGTCCCCCATCCCTCAGGGGACAGAGCACTGCACTCACATAAGAAGAAGGCCTGCTCCTTCCTAGCTCCATCAACAAAAGCAGTGGAGAAGTCATGCCTAGGGGCTGCCCTCCATCCACACTAACCAGCTCTGCTGACCAGGCCAGAGAGTGCATGCTGCATCACCTTAAGGCACAATGCCCCTCAGAGTTCTCCTTGAGGCTATGTGACACCGTGTCTAATGAACCTTATTAATCGTTACATGATACAGAGAAGCTTTATTGCAGTAAGTTGAATGTCAGTTTTTAGCAACAAAATTAACATGATTCAGTGTGAACTTTTCCAGACCAAACTTGTAGTTAATATCATGAATCATAGAGTGTAGGTAGGGAGTTTTCTTGTAATGAGGAATTTAATACCTGGCAGATGTCACCATTTAAAGCAAGATGAAGGCTGAACATAGCTTACATTATGCTTGGAGATTTTTTAAGATGGATCTTGCTTAGAGTTACAAATCTGTGATGCCCTTGTGAAAATATGGGCCCTTTCTAAGAGCATAGCCAAAATCCGATGATCATTCTGATTCTACCATAATCCATCACTGGTGGCATTAACTGTGCATTCTGCTTTACTTTTCTCTGTCACAGCTTTCTTTACAAAATAATAGTCTGGTTTGAGGCTCAAACATTTCAAAACTATAATTTAATGAAATTAATATTGTTTTACTTATAGGTTTGCTACCAGTTGATTACTATTGTAACATTTAATGGAACTAGGTCTAAACAAAAGGTCAGCTGACAATTACTTTTAGCCTTTTTTAGTACTTTGCTCTTTTGGAAGAACACAGGATCTGTGCTTTGGTGTTCTAAGAATACTCTCAGGCTGTTAGTTAGTTTAAGGAGGTATTCTCCCTTTCTTGTAGTACTATACAAGGGTACATCCACACTACTCGCTGGATCTGTGGGTATTGATCGATCTCCTGGGGATCGATTTATTGTGTCTCATCTAGATGCGATAAATCGATCCCCACCATGCTCCCGTCGACTCTGGAACTCCATCAGGGCGAGAGGTGGAAGCGGAGTCAACGGGGGAGCCACGGCCATTGATCCCACGCTTTGAGGACGGGAGGGAAGTTGAAATAAGATACATCAACTTCAGCTACGCTATTCTTGTAGCTGAAGTTGTGCATCTTCCATCGACACCTCCCCTAGTATAGACCAGCCCCAAGAATGACTCACCAAAGTTGTTGACACTTCTTTTTTATAAATGCTGAGCAACCAAGAATTGTAGAGTAAGATTTTTTTAAAACTCAGTTGATATATACAGTGAAACTCACTTAAACCACATGGACACTCAATCAAAAAAATCAAATCAAAATGTTATCAATTTTGACTTTATGATAAAAAGTTATATGAACGTTTCGTGCATCTCTCTTTACAACCAAATATCAAGAACTGAAGGAAAAAACTGACAACTTTCAAAAAGCTTTTTCCTGTTTTTCATCCACTTTGAGAGCCAAATTGGTTATCAATAGCATCTGTGTTATTTAAGAGATGTAGATTTTTTTTCTATTGATAGTTTTCAACTGTTCTGAATTACTCCTTCCCCCTTTGTCTTTTGCCACTTAATAGTTCTTATTCCTCAAAGTTCACCCATTTTCACTGCACTTTTTGCACAGCATCTCTGTACAGTTTCTTACTCTCTTGGGGAAAAGTCATTTGGAATGGGCACCTGATTTAAAAGGACTAATTGAACATTCCTGTATTACGAGGCTTTCACTTTAAAGTGAAGGGATGCTATCCTCAATTCTGTACTCAATGGGTGAAAAATCAAGTTATCTCTGTGACTGATTCATGAGTAAGGATTCAAGACAGCCCAGTTTGGTGGGTGTTTTTGGTTGAGGAGGAGTTATGTAGAATAAACCTAGCTTCTTTTGGATGTTTCAAATTCCTTATATTGAGTCTGATTCATGTGGTATGTCAGTTCAGTTTAAAGGACTTTCCTGCTCAAAAGAGGGGATTTTTTTGAAGGTTAGTTTTCGCAGTATGTCAGTGTGATGGTGTTGGTCCCAACTGAAGAGAAGAAAAGATGAAATTAAAGTGTGTTGTTTTTTTTTTTATATTGGAAGTAATTTCAGAAATGACATTGTTTGGTTTCTCAGTGACTCAATATGAACTTTGCTCTTTTTAAAAGTAAAAAAAATGGCTAGTTTTGTTGTATTTATTTTCTGAATCTGTTGGTTATCGTTAAGGCTCTGTGTTTGTCACAGAGGTCACAGAAGTCATGGATTCTGTGATGTCTGTGACTCCTGTACCGGCCCATGCGGCTGTCCTGGGAGCCACCTGAGCAGCTCAGGAAGCCTCTGGGCTAGTCGCACTGACTACTGCTGGGGCAGTATTGGCCCCCCACCCCCGGCTCTCCAGCAGCAGGAGTTTGTGGGTGGGGGAAGCTCAGGGCTGGGGATTGGGGTATGGGGTAGTGCTTACCTGGGGGGACCTCCTCAGAAGGGCAACAGGAACTCCCCTCCCTCGGATCCTTGCTCCATGTGCTCCTTCTGCCCGCAGGCATCATCCACGTAGCTCCCATTGGTTGAGGTTCCCAGCCAATGGGAGCTGCAGAACCACGGCTTGGGGTGGAGTGGAGGCAGCACGTGGAGTTAGGATCTGGAGGTTGCCGCTTCCCAGGAGCTGGGTAGGGAATGACCCCAGCCCCGCTAACCCCACCACCTGCGGTGCTTTCTGCGGTGTGCCCCCACCCCCACCCCCAACATTCATCTGTGTCCCCCNTGCGGTGTGCCCCCACCCCCACCCCCACCCCAGCACCCGTGATGCCATCCCTGGGCTGTGTATCCCCCTCCCCCGAGTATCTGCAGTGCCCCCCAGGCCACCCGCCCTCAGCACCAGCAACACCTTCCTGGCTGCTCCCCCAAGCCACCCCTTCCAGGTTTTAGTCAGGGATATATAGTAAAAGTAATGGACAGGTCACGGAGCATGATTTTTTTTTTACTGCTTGTGACGTGTCGATGATTTTACTAAAAATATTCACGACTAAAACATAGTCCTTGTTATCGTTCATTTTTATTTTGAGCTGTAAGCTCATTGGCCTGGGTACTATGTCTTTCTAGAAGTTTGTATTTAGCACACTAGGGCCCCAATGCTGATTGGGATCTTTGAGTCTACTGCGTTGTGAATAATAAGTAATAATAATAATAATACTGTTTTTGAAGAGGGTTGTCTTTCCTTGACATTTCCATGTGTGGAAGTACAGAAAGAACTGACAGGAATTTGAGGGGGATCTTAATGCATGACAGTCTCTGTTAGCAAGAGTTAGGCTAACTGTAACCCTAATAATGCAAGATTTGTAGAAGTGAGGCGAGTGGGAAAGAACTGTGTGAGAAGTTGTTTTTCGACCTTGTGTAGATAATACGAAATGTAGACTGGAGTCTCTTAAGTGAGAAAAAACAAGATATCAGGATGACCTATGTATAAACAAAATGCAGCTGTTGCTTATTATTGTCTGTAACAATAGTATAAATGCTTACTGTAATTGTTTACCTGTTGAGAGACCTGTCTAGGAAAGGGAGACCCTATGTCCTAGTGCACTCTCTCCCTGCTGTAGCTGCTAAACAGAATAAAGTATTTGATTTTGCTGCACCCAAACAAAGAGTGAGAACTGAGTTTTTCTCCCACACATGTATTCTCACTGACTTTATTACTTTTATGTGCCTAATTTTACTTCAACATTTAATAATCTGTGTATTATGGATGCCTAAGGATATGGTGGAAATTGTGACCATGGTGTAATTTCACTGGCTTCAAGGGTATTATACCAGGGATTAATTTTAACTCATTGTTTATATTTCTGTGATGTGCTTTTGAAGTTCATGGCCTTTTGCTGTTATCTATGACTAGGTGTTCAGAGGTCTTAAGGCATAAGCACATTATGATCTATTTATTTGCAGAGGTAGTGGGTGATGATAATTAATTAATAAATTAATAAGTAATACTGTGCTGTAACACCTTTAAAGTTCATAACGAATAATAAATATCCCCAGAACAACCCTCTGTGGTAAATATTCCTACCCCATTTTATAGATGGGGAAAATGAAATAGAGAGGTTAACTAACTAGCTTGAGGCCACAGAATAAATCAATGATCCCGCAGAGATGAGAATTTAGGTGTTCATATCTTGCAGTCCAGTGCTCATTTCTCTATACTGCACTTCCTCCTTTACATTGATTGTAGCTTTGTTTAGGTAATTATTTTTACCTCTCAGGTTAATAAATCTTGATTATCATTGCAACTGATGTCATTGGGACAAATTCAATGCTAGGTGACACCAGTGTTAACTTCACTAAATTATTCCAGACTAGAGTTGTACTGGCTTTTACAGCTGTGTCATTGAATACAGAATTTGGCCCAATAGCTGGTGATTTATACTAATTTTTATAAATGCATAAACTATAATTAGGGATTTTGTGATTTAAACAAATTCATGTTATATGCTTGTGACAGTGTGAAGAAAAGAACTCAGGAGTCCTGACTCCAGGATTACTGCTGCATCTTAATTCTCAATTAGCTGCATTGCAGCTATGACACAAAATGTTATAAATTTATCTCAGTCTCCTTAAATATCTAGGCTCAACCACGTGGCTTAAGGAAGAAAATCCCTACATTTTATGTGGGCTGAATTCATATTCCTTATGTCACATAACCGCTGTGTGCCTCAGTTTCCTCATCAATAAAATGGGAATAATGATACTTACCTCCTTATAAAGCATGTTGAGATCTTCTGATGAAAAGCACTATATAAGAACTAGGTGGTGTTGTGATTAATTGTTCTGTATGTAACATGATTGTAATGTATAATCTGCCTATTCACTTGTAGTATAAATATTTTCTGTTTTATGTGACCCATCATTGCAGGTACAGTCAGAGCCGGCTCCAGAGTTTTTGCCACCCCAAGCAGTGGGGGGGAAAAAAAAGTCGCGATCGACACCTGCTCCACCGCACCGCTTTCTTCTTCAGCGGCAATTCGGCGGCAGGTCCTTTCCTCCAAGAGGGACCGAGAGACCCGCCGCCGAATTGCTGCTGAAAAGCCCGACATGCCACCCCATCTCCTTGGATGCCCCAAGCACCTGCTTGCTCAGCTGGTGCCTGGAGCCGGCCCTGGGTACAGTTACAATATTAAAGGCAGACTTGTACAAAAAAATGTAGATCTTGTTACAAAAGAAACAGAAACTAGAAAAGTCCTTTCTTGGTGGATAATGTGAAATTTTTGCATATAACTGCCAGGAGAAAAGCAAGGAGTTTTACCAATCTCCAGGGAATCTAAAGATCTGCATTTAAATAAAGATACTAATACTGAAGCTAGGACTTCTTTTACAAGGATGTTAAGTGTTGTAAGATGTTTTGTAGAACACGTGAGCGAATTCCTAATGGCACTCAGGAAGATTCTGAAGGGCTCATCTTTTGTCATTTATCAAATCTTATGCAGTAAATTGCAGGCTACATTGTAGCATGAAGTCTAATAAATGCATTATTCAGGAGTTATTGGTGGAATTCTAATAAAGTAATAAAAGTTGAACTTCAATATGCATCTGTTAGGAATGTTCATTATGCTCCTTAAGAGATGAGACTAACAGAAACACATCTGATATGCAGTAAAATACCACAGTAATTAAAAATGTCTTCCTTTTCAAGTAAAAAGTATTTTCATAACGTTGATGACAATGTGTAATATAATTTGGAATTATTACTTTGGAAGGAGTCTGGTGGACCAAGAATGCAGGACATAGAGAAGAGTGTACTGGACTAGGAGGGATATAGACTGAGGTAGGGAACTGGGTGGCTCAAAATTGGGCTACCCAGCCTTGGAATGAGTGTTCTGTGGGAGGCAAGAATAGGAGGGCTATATGGAGTGGAGACAGGCTATTGCAGGGCATGGAAGAGGGATGGAAGGGAGTTTCAGAAGTTGAAGGGACATAGAAGGGGCTCAGAGAATGTGTGGGAAGAATGGCAGTGAATGATGGCAGACTATAGGGCAATGGGGAACTGGCTTGATCCCTGAACTCTTCTTTCCTACATACTTTTATTCTTCTTTTGCCATTTTTATATGTGTAGAATTTCTATAAAGAAATATAATATTGTTTTGGTGTGATAGGTGGACTCCCTAAAACACACTTTCAATCTTACCACTCTTTATCTGATCTTGTTGTTTGTGACTGTCTCTATGCACAGAGACACCTTGGACCACATTGTTAGATAACAATTCCTCCTTTCATCTCATAGAAAGTTTTTTTTCATACTTCATCACTGACAGTCCTGGAATTCCTCTGCCTTTCAAACCCTTCCTGATGACTCCTTTTTCAATCACTGTGGACAGTATCACTTCCTGCCTGTCACTCAGGCCTATAATGTGGGAATCATTCTCTCTAGATACTCATATCCAGGCTATGTCTAATTTTGCCAATTCTTTTTGTATATCATCTGTAAGATACAGCCTCTCTTATCCATCTGCACAGCTAAAACTCTGCTCCTGGCTCTCATCAGCTCACAGCTTGATTACTGCAAAATCCTTCTCTCTGGCCTTGACAAATGCAACCTTTTCCTACTCATATCCCTTCAAAATGCTGCTGCAAAATTCATTTTCTTAGCTCATCATTTAGACCATGTGACCCCTCTCTTTGCATCCCTCCACTTGTTCCCCATTCTCTGTCAGACTGAACATAAGGTGCTTGTCTTCACTTTCAAAGCCTAGCACAGTCTGTCCCCATTTTACCTAATATCTCTCATCTGTTATTGAGATGTTGACTTTTGTCTCTGATCCGTCTTTCATAATTCACGTTAAACTTTTAACAAGCTTCCTTTGTGCTTCCTCTTCTGCTACCCCTTATGCTTCAGAGAAGATGCAAAGGTACCTCATTATCCACCTTCAAAACCTACCTCCAAATTGTCCTTTGCTTTGATACTTACAGAAAACCTGACAATGGTTACGCTACTGTTGTGTTGTGGTCAGCCTCTCATGCTGACCAATATTGTCTCATTGTTTTCTTGTACTGCCCTATCTGTCTGTGTCCATCTGTTGTCTCTTTTCTTATACTGTGAGCTCTTTGGCCAGGGATCATCTTAGTTCTGTGTTTTTACAGTGCTCATCACAATGAAGTCCTAGTGACTAGGGCTCCTAGGTGGTATGGTAATACATATAATAAGTAATATTATCCTCTAAAATTGTGGTTGTTTTTTTTTAATAATCCTCTTAAATTGTCATTTTTATGTGCCCATGAGAGCTGCCCCTTCTACCTCTACTTAAAGCTCGCAGAGAACTCTGGCAACCACTATAATTGTAGCCCTTTTGATAGGGCCCCGCAGGGTATGTCTACACTGCAATTGAAAACCTGCAGCGGGCCTGTGCCTGTGTATCAGACTCATGGGGCTTGGACTTAGGAGAGTTTAATTGCGATGTACATGTTTGGTCTTGTGCTGGAGCCCACGAAGGGGGACTCCAGCCCAAACATCTACACTGCAATTAGGCAGCCCCTTATCCCAAGTCCCGAGAGCCTGAGTCAGCAGGCATAGGCCAGCTGCAGCTTTTTAACTACAGTGTACCATTAGAGGCTCAGTCTGGCACTCCAGGAGCTAGTAAACTTGAAGTGGGAATAACACTGCTTACAAAAGTTAAGGTACTTCAGTGTTTGCCAAGGGGGTGCCAGCCAGAATAATTTATTCCGCCAGTTACTGGAATCCTCCATTCTTGCTTTTATATGACTTTGGTGAACTCCATAGTCAGCAGCTTTCAGGAACATGCCCAAGTAGTGCCCTTCCCAGAGAGCCAAAATGGACCCTCTCTTTGGCTCAGCCAATAGAAATCTCTCAATTGAAGATAGCTTTTTGGACATCTTGTATCCATAGCCAGTCAATATCTCTGGGCCAAATTCTGCTCTGACTCTTGCATTCCTGTACAATCCTCTTGACTTTAATGGGACTACACAAGTTGTCAGTCTGTGCAGAATTTGGCCTTGTGTTTGTTGCCTTGGTAACCATAGCAGTCTCTAGTAGAAACAAATAGCAACCGGCAAATTCTATTCTTTAGCTATTTGCCACTATTATAATTGTGACAAAAATATGAATAAAAAATACTACCATTTAAGCAATTGAAATAGTAGCTGGAAGCAGATTAGTACTTATTCATGCATGAAGGGGAGGAACTTCAGAACATGTTTGAAGCTTTGTCTATTTTAAGTTATGATCCTTCCCCTCTCTTGTGATCAGTAAGAAAAAGAGTACAATGCCCCAGCAACCTCTTATGTGTGAAATACATAAATAAAACGAGACTGGAAAAAGATCTTTGTCATGTTTTCACTTTCTATTGTTATATTCTCAATGCTTGTCTGCTTTGCTTTTTTTGTGAGACAACATAATGTGGTTTTGTCAAAGCACAATGTTTCTTTGTGCTGAAAACAGATGTATTACTGTCCTCATTAAAACAAAATTGAATTGTCAACCACAAGTGTATATCTAATTATTTAATTTGTCAGAATTTTCTAAGCAGATGTGGT
This sequence comes from Chelonoidis abingdonii, assembly GCF_003597395.2. Lineage (NCBI taxonomy): Eukaryota > Metazoa > Chordata > Testudines > Testudinidae > Chelonoidis > Chelonoidis abingdonii. Next base: position 299,224,563 of record NC_133769.1, read on the forward strand.
GAATGGAAATTATTTGCGAGTCTGACTGAAATACTGCTTTCTTCGCACACTGTGCCAGGTATGTATGGATATGTGTGCGTGTTGTTGGTATTTTCTACACCTTATATCTTTTTTCTAAAATAAAGATGCTTGGGGCCAGATCATTTACTCAGATAAATTGACAGACTCAGTTAGCTTCAAGTTAAGGCTCTGGCTTCAGGAGTCCTTGTGAAAATACAACAGGTTTTTAAAAAATGGTAAGTATGTTTTACAAAATATTTCGAATTAGTTTTTCCCTTTTGCGCCTGAAAAGTGGGCAAAAATCTAATGAAGGGAGAGAAGGGTGGGAAGCAAACAAAGAAAAAACATAATTGAAAATGATTTTAAAAACTGAGCAAAAACATTTTTTGGACTTTGTTTTTCACCAAAACATGCAAAATTTGTGTGGGGTGGAATGAAAATATTCTCAGAAAATTAAATTTTAAAAGTCCATTTTGCCATGAAAAGTTTTGAACAAAAATTCCCATGAATTCTTGTAGTAAACACAATTAAGAAAATTCCATGTGTTTGCTACAGTATGGACAAATGGGGAAAGATCCTTTTAAGGTGTGAATCAGCCCACTGTACTGATTTTAGTGAAGCATAATAGTTTACATCATCTGATAATCTGGTCCTTTAACTCTTTTGATTTTGGTTTAACAATCCAAACAGATATTGTTTGCTATAATAATTATAATCAATTACTGGTTTGCATTAGAAATGGGCCTAAACCAAATTTCCACATCCAGTCTATAGATCTGAGTTAGGATCAGGCTTTTCACCTCAAGACTTTCTCACTTATGGATCAAATCAGGAAAATCTGGCACATTTTGGATCCTGATTTGAACTCTCTGTGTCCAGATACAGAGGCGTTGTTCTCTCTGCTAAAGAAGCAAATATTTTTTGAGTCCTTCTATAGTTCCCCTGGGCAGATTTTAAATTTTGCTTTGTTAGAAGAAAGGAACTGAGGTCAAAGAGCAGTTGGCTGGATCCTGCAAGGTACTAAGCTTGAGCATCCGCTTATCTTTAAGCACATTTGTAAATGTTTTGTTGAATCCAGGCCAGAGTGCTAAGAACCTTCTAGCATCAAGTCCTATACCAGAGGTCGGCAACCTCTGGCACACAGCTCACCAGGGTAATCACCCTGGCGGGCCAAGCCACTTTGTTTACCTGCCGCATCAGCAGGTTTGGGCGATCGTGGCTCCCACTGGCTGCGGTTTGCCGTCCCAGGCCAATGAGGGTGGCAGGAAGCCACGGCCAGCACATCCCTCGGCCTGCACTGCTTCCCGTAGCCCCCATTGGCCTGGGATGACGAACCGTGGCCAGTGGAAGCCGCAGTTGGCTGAACCTGCCGACACGGCAGGTAAACAAAGTGGCCCGGCCCGCCAGGGTGCTTACCCTGGCGAGCCATGTGCCAGAAGTTGCCGACCCCTGCCCTATATTCTGCTCCCAGATAAATGGTCAATTCTCATTCACTTCAGTGGGAGTTGTATGTCTTTGTTTGAGAACAGGGTTTGCACACAGTGATCCTATTACTTGACCTCATTGTCATGAGGAACTTTCTGGTGTTGGATATAAGATTAAAAATCACTTTCATTCTTTCATGCAGTTGCATAGTATCTTCCATTACATGCACATTGCTCCTCAGTACGTTATTTTTATAGCTTATTTTCATCTGTTCATCCACATATTTACTGATAAACAATTACTACATATGTTAGCAATTACACTCATACTATAGATAGTAATTCAGCTAAACCAAACCATAATTATTTCAAGGAAGAATTAGAAAGGGATAAAAAAATGAGAAAACTACAGGTAGTATAATAGTGAAGAAAAAGCTACTTTGAATACTATGCATATGAAAAAATTAGTAACCAAACAGCTCCAAACAGGGAAAGTCAAGTCTTGAAGGAAAAGAGTACTAAATAAATATTATTACAGCAATGCATAATATTAATGAACAGGATGAAATATTGAAACAAGTGATACAAAGTAGAATCCCTAATGGTAATAGTCGTGCAAGGTAGATGATGGAAACCCCATTGCTTGAGTCATTTAAAAGGGAGACACAGCAGGACTGTAAGAAATGAATCTCTACTGCCATTTTTTGTAAGACCAAATGTTACACTCCTCTTCCAAGAGCAAAGGAGAGAAAAAATAGTGAACCCAGGCCAATGATGGTGAGAGGAAAGTTAGATCTGCTTTATGCTCTCTCTCTTCCTCCTGGCCTCTCAGGAGAATCTCTGTAGGTGCTCTGTGAGTGTTGGACTCCCTGAACATGGGCAGAGTAGCACCATATGTAGGCCCATATGTGCAGCAGGATGTCCCCTTTGACTCATAGGGGTTATAGCAGAGATTGGCAACCTCTGGCACGCGGCTCACCAGGGTAAGCTCGCCAGGGCCAGGCCGGTTTGTTTAACTGCCGCTTCGGCAGGTTTGGCTGATCACGGCTCCCACTGGCCGCGGTTCGCCGCTCCATGCCAGTGGGGGCCACGGGAAGTGGGGTGGGATGAGGAATGTGCTGGCCACGGCTTCCCACCACCCCCATTGGCCTGGAGCAATGAACTGCGGCCAGTGGGAGCTGCGATCGGCCAAACCTGCCGATGCGGCAGGTAAACAAACTGGCCTGGCCTGCCAGGGGGCTCACCCTGGCAAGCCTCATGCCAAAGGTTGCTGATCCCTGGGTTACAGCTTCATCTTCTCAACATTAACTCATCCTAGTTTCTCCAGAATGATATAAAAAACTCCCTGTCCTATCGCCACAATCCATATTTGAATTTGAGAGCTGTGTGGAAGCAGGTGACCATAGCTCCTGACAATGGGCACTGGGAGGCAGTGAAAATGTGCAAGGTTTTTGTGTGCATGGTTTGGGCCTCCAGTAAAAAATGGGGAAGGTTTCTGGGGCAGTCCCCTCTGAGTTCTTTGAGGAGATGAGACTAGGGGAGCAGGTGGAAGCAGAAGTAGGGATGAAGAGACTCCATTCTATGCCAATCAAACTATCAGTCATAAGCGTTGAAGTTTTTTTCATGTATTCTGCCTAGGAATAATCTGCATAAGGAACATTTTGTCTCTAGGAATTTATGGTCTTGCACCATGCACTTTCCCTCTCTTTTGGAGTGATGATATTCTTTCTTAGGGAAGAGTTTTGTGTGGAATATTAATTCATTTCACAGATTCTCAAGGAGTATAATGAATAGCATTAGATGGGGCTTGCATACTCAAATATATGCTTACTTCATACAGTACTCAATTTGTATTAAATTACTAGTTTTCAAAACAATTTTGTTTCAGCTTGAACTGACATTTTCAGAGTCAAGGCAATTTAAATTTACCAATTTGACTGCACTTTTTAATTCAAATGCACGTTTGAAAAGATTGAAAAAGCTGTTACAATAGCTTAACTCCAGCTCAACAATTTGAGAGCCAAGAGTAATGGAGAGTTAAAGACGTTGCTTTCTCACTCAAGGCTGTTCAAATAATCTGAGGATTAAATCTAACATTACAAAGGTGGAAATGTCCAACAAAGGGAAAAAATGCTTTCTGCCCAGCCAGCTTCTCAGACAACTGCATTTCCAGGCCCATTCAGTAAAGAATAAGTCCAAGTGCCTCCAGCTGAAATCTGTGGTGGCAGGTTTTTATAACATAATCAGGAGGGCTTGTAGATCAGCAGGAATAGTACATGTATTTATATGCTCCCCTCTGCTGGGTTGGATGGAGGGAAGCAAAACCACAGTGATAAAATCAGAACCTTATAAAGAGATATGAGAAAGGCCAAGGCAGCTAAATTAGATGTATCTCTCCTCTTCCTAGTCCAGAAGTCAGCAACCTTTGGCACATGGCCCATCAGGGTAATCCATTGGTGGGCCATGAAACATTTTGTTTATGTTGACCATCCACTTGCACAGCCCCCCCACAGCTCCCAGTGGCCGCCAATGGAAGCTATGGGATGTGTTGGCCACCTCTTCCTGCAGCTCCCATTACCTGGGAATGGCAAACCGCGGCCACTGGGAGCTGCAAGTGGCCATACCTGCAGAAGCTCAAGTAAACAAAGCGTCTTCTGGCCCACCAGGGGCTTACCCTGAACAAGCCACGAACCAAGTTTGGGCACCCCTGACCTAGGTGATCCCTGACAGGTGTTTGTCTAACCTGTTCTTAAAAATATCCACTGATTGGGATTCTGCAACCATCCTTGGTAACCTTTTCCAGTACTTAACTGTACTTATAGTTAGGAAACTTTTCCTAATGTCTAACCTAAATCTCCCTTGTTGCTGATTACTACTTGTCCTTCCTTTAGTGGATGTGGAGAATAATTGATCATTGTCCTCTTTACAACATTCCTTAATTATGTATCTTAATAAAAAATGCAATAAAATAGAAAACTAAGCGATGGAAAGCGCTGTCCCTTCAGCTTGTAGCTGCACAACTCTTGAAAAATAAGTTCATTCTAAGAATCAAATAGAGGAAGCTTTGCAGAATATTTTAACTGCCTGTTTATCAGAAATATACTTGAAATTGAGTGCAGTGGGGGGAATTCAGGAAATCTATTTACATTTCTTGTAACTTAAAAGTGTATGAAAGATTTGTCATATACAAACTTTTGTGCAGTGATGAGAGGTTGTGCAGTTTAGTAGGGAATCACTTCCTTTCCCCCTGGGAAAATAGAGAGAGACTGAATTTGGAGTTTGTTTCTCACTGAAATGTCTACTTATATGGCTTCCTTCACTATTGTGCCTAATGAATGTATGCTCATAATACTCTTGAGAGATAGAGAAATATTATCATCTACTCTTTCATAGAGGAAGAAGAGAGATTAAGGTCCAGATCCTCATCTTGTGTAAATCAGCTTAGAGCCACTGAAGTCTTTACACAGGAAGTCTGATGCAAAGCAAGGAATTGACCCCAGATCTCCTCAATCCTATCTTCATGTATTAACAACAAAAGTAGACTCCATTCCCCCAAAGGAGGACAGTTATCCTTCACCGTGCCCTTCTTGACTCCTTTAGTTCTGAATTTGTTTGATGGGCCCAATGTAACTGAGGAACATGACCTTTCCCATATTATGCTGTGATGCCTAGGGAAAGGCAGCATAATGGTTAGGAGTGAACAGATAATCTTTGGCTGTGGGAATGCCACAGGCTTTGGTTTAACAGCATATGATACACACTTGTGTGATATAAAATCAGAACTGTATCTCAGGAAATAGGTGGGAGGGCTGCAATTCCATTTGAAATTCAATGTTAAAAGAAAATTAATGTAACAGAGACTATGATCTAGCAAGTCTCTGGACCACAAATCTGCCCTGAGATGAGCATCTGAGGGCCAAGAATTGACTGTTAACAAAGAGTGTGAATAAACATCTGAAAGCAGAGACTAATATGTTCACTGCCTTACTCCTCAGATTACAGTTGATGGATTTTTTTAAATGGAAGGGTGGGAGAAAACCTTTTGGGAACTTTTTGAGTTCCATTTTTCAGCTACTTCATATGCCTTCAGGTATTTCTTTTTAAAAGAGTTCGATATTAATTATCTGAGATGACATTAGATTTACTACAGCTGGTTCAGGCTAACATGAAGATCTTAACTGGGCTGAGGAACCTCTAGTCAGCAATGCTTTTCTAAGAGTTCTGGTTCCTATTGGACTCACTGCCACCTTGACTAGGAAATCAGAAATGTCTCTGGGTTTTTATACAAGTGGAATTTCCAAACAATCCAACATTGTTGGCTTACAGAGGCATCAGTGGGAATTTTCAAACAAAGCAATTTCAGTTAAAAATGCATTTGTTTATTGAAAAATGTTGTTTTAAAGAATATTGGTCAGTCTAGAGGCATCTTTATTTATTTATTTTATGTGAATTTAGTTCTTATACAAAGTGACCATGGATGGGTAGCCTGCGGATGCTAGTCATCTATTTGCTGCAAAGGCAGTATATGTAAACTTCTCTACCAATGCTCAGCCAGTGTACAACAACCTTGATATTGAAAGGCTACTGCTATGGGTGAGAGAGTAATTGATTCTCTGTGCTCATTCAAAATTTGACATTTCTGCCCAGACTGACAAAAAGTATTTTAGTTGTTGCTGGTGCCTTTTGTGATTCAGAGACCTACCAACCAGGAAGTAGGCACATTCATTCATCTGACAAAACTTCAAATACTGTTTGAGCTCAGGAATATTCCCGAATTCTATAAAAGTGAGATGGGGAGTATGGGAACTGTTGACCAGAATTGTGGGTTGAGGTTTAGCGCATAGATGCCAAGGCCAGAAGGGACCATTATGATCATCTTGTCTGACCTCCAGCATAACACAGTACATAGGATTTCCCTGAATTAGTTCCTGCTTCAGGTCCAATAGCTTTAGTTTGACTCAGCATCTCTTTTAGAAAAACATCCAGTCTTGATTTTAAAATTTCCCTTAATAGAGAATCCACTCCAATCAATTGGTAAATTTTTCCAATGTCTAATTATCCTCACTGTTACAACATTGTATCCTCTTTCTAGACTGAATTTGTCTAAAATGTCAATTCTGAGATTACGGAGCCCTCTTGCCTAAGGGCAAATAACTAGTGACACAGGATGATAACAAAAAGCCTATAAAAATAGCCCCTTGGTCTAGGATTGAAGCACGAGGAAGAGAGCTTGGGCCACAACTACCATAGGGTAGGATATCAATATATTAGGGTATAATTTTTTCTTTTTAACTGATGAAAAAGTGGTATCAAGATGTTGGTTTAACTCTCACAAGTGGTGTACTGCTGGGGCATTTTCCCCATGGGATTCACATAGGTCAAAAATTAACAGGTTTGGGGGAGTTATTGGCTCAACCTCATGAACAGTTTTTGTGCTCCCTGTGCCGTATCCATGTATATTTAGATTTTATTTCAAAATTGTACATGGATTTAAAAAATTTCCTGAAAGCTTTTTGATTCTGCCACCATTACTCATGCTGAGTAGTACCTTACTCCACAAGAAGCCCCTCTAAGACTGCTCAACATGTTAGAATTAGGGTTTACATGAGGGTTTAACGTGATGAGCTTACTCATATGAGAACTACACACTGCCTTGTTCACACTGGATTTTACCATGTGTTAACTACCACATAGTAAAAATCCACCTTTTTATCCTAGTGAAGACAAGGCTAGTGTGGGTGCTTGTGCGAGAGGAACTCAAACAGAGGCAAAAAAGGGATTGTTCTTTCCAAGCCTTAAGAATGTTATCTTTCCCTTGCTGAATATTGTTTATATGATGGGTTTCATGATTATTATTATTATTTATTATTATTACATTAAAATGTGTCTCAAGTTTATATCACCCTAAACCTATGTTGTTTGTTAAAGCCAGGTATGTGCTTTGGGAAGGTAACCTGCTCACTAATTGCATGTAGGTAGTGACCCAGGCAAGGTATTTAGTCTTAACTTGTGTGGCTGCAGCTTACTCAGCAAATTGTTCCGGATCTCACTAACATTTGAAGTGTCCTTTCATCACACAAACAAATGATTTTTGAACTTTTTTTGTGCAAGGTAATTGAGCACAGGGACGTTTTTCTTTAACATTTGCCATGTTCAGCTTGTTTGTCTACCTTTTTTTCCCTTTAAGGTTGCTTTGCAGTAGCTAACTTAGAGAGCACAGTGAAATTCACCTACTTTTTCGTCTTTTTTTTTTCTTTTCCCCCTAAGAGGACATAAAATAGGAAGAAACCTTGAGTAATAATTCACTTGGTAAATAGTCCCACTGAAAACAACATCATTACTGAGGAAAATAGAAAGGAGCACAGACTCTGGCAAGTCAAGTATAAAAGTACAATTAGGCAGGCCAAAAAAGGAATCTGAAGAGCAACTAGCCAAGGATTCACTCTAACAGCAATTTTTTTTCCAAACACATCAGAAGCAGGAAGCCTGCCAGATAATCAGTGGCGCCACTGGATAATTGAGGTGCTAAAGAAGCACTCAAGAAAGACAGGGCCATTGTGGAGATGGTGAATGATTTCTTTGCCTTGGTCTTCACTGCTGAGGATGTGAGGGAGGTTCCCACACCTGAGCCATTCTTTTGAGATGTAAAATCATAGAATTATAGAACTGAAGGGACCTGGAAAGGGCATCTAGTCCAGTCCTCTGCACTCATGACAGGACTAAGTATTATCTAGACCAGGGATTCTCAAACGTCATTGCACCATGAGCCCCTTTTGACAGCAAAAATTACTACATGACCCCAGGACGGGGGACAAGACCCAAGACTGCCTGAGTCCCACCACGCCGGTTGGAGGCACCAGATCCAAAGCCCCACCACCCCAGGCGGGGGGAGGGGGAAGTCAAAGTCCAAGAGCTTCAGCCCCAGGCTGGGGAGGTAGAGGGAGCTGTAACCTGAGCCCTGCCGCCCAGGGCTGAAGCCCTCAGGCTTCGGCTTTGGCTACTGATGATGGGGCTTGGGCTTTGGTCCTGGGCCCCAGCTATTCTAAGCCAACCCTGGTGTCTACATTAAAATGGGGTCGCAGTCCACTTTGGGGTCCCGACCCACAGTTTGAGAACAGCTAGGGAACAGTGAACTGTGGCCACTGGGAGCTGCAGGGGGCCGTGCCTGCGGACGGTCAATGTCAGTCAAATGTCTCGTCACCCTCAGTCAGGTTACCCTGCTGGGCCACGTGTGGCCCGTGTCCACCACTTGTTTATACCCATTTCTTATGTGAAGTTGTGTTACAAGTAATCAAAGTTACATATACATTCCAAAAGAATACAGCATTTGTAAATCAACAATATGCTGTGGATTATATCTCAGCTGGTATTAACTGCTGTAGTCTCATTGAAACTGATGGAGCTATGTTGATTCACACCAGTTAAGGATATGACTCATAGATGCACCTAATTTGGGCCAGTGCATGTTTCTACTTGAAATAGTCATCCAGACCTATTATGTATGTAGCTCACAATGACCCATAAAAATATTGTGCAGTGCCCTAATTGCTTATTATTAAACACTTGTAATAATAATTCCTATCTAATGACAAGTGTAATCAAATGAAAGATGGCAGGACCTCTCCAGCTTCTATTGCTATACTGGTTTGACCTGATCAGCAGAGCTGGTCCTAAACACCTGAGAACACTGCATTTACGTATTGCACCCTTTTCCTGGTACCTCCTAGACAGACTAAAAATTAGGGCTCAGAACAGTTACAATAAAATATTTGCAGTCTGAAGAATATGCCAAGGTAGAGAGTGGTGGAAGGGGTAGAGAATTGTAGGAGTTTCATGAGACAAAAGGGGTTTAAGAAACAGCTGTTAACTTGGGTGATTCTGGCATTTTTAAAAGACCAGACTGATGAAAATTGATCTGTTTATTTGGTAGTTTAAAAGTTAATACCTCATTCTGAGCTCTATCTTAACTTTGGCCATTATAATTCCCTCTCCTAACTGAACTTGTTTTGCTACCACTGTTCCCCATCACTCCTGACACCACTGTGTCAGTGTTTTAAAAGGTGCCACTGCCATTCAGTCTTTACTGGAAAACTATATATTAGTCTTCTGTGACTTGCTTCTGCTAAAATTGCTGCAGGCTGATAAAACCTTTCAGCTATTCCCAGAAATTAGAAAATGCTGCACCTCTGCAATTGACTCCTGCCATTAATTTTTACAAGTTATGAGACATTTCACTTCTCTCTGCCTCTCTTTCTTAATCTTACCCGTAGGTCCCTTATTTAGTTTCATAGTTTAATTCAGTTTTTTTAGAGTCTAGTATTGATTCTTTGCTATGTAGATCTTCCTAAAAGATGCTTTTAAAAATTATGCAATGTTTATAGTTTTAAATCGCTGTCCGCAGTATATATTTCACTAAATCTCTGAAAATACAAAAATTATAGTGAAGAGATAGAAAAAGCGACATGAGTTAGATTTAAGAGTGGTAAAATATGTAATTTAATAGTACAGTTCTCTTTTGGACTCAGTGGCTTCTCTCAAAGCTGTATCATAAATGTCATTGGAGCCAGCAAACTGTAAGGTCAGTTTAAGGTCTAGTACAGATAGTGGCCACATTTAGATGAACAAATGTAGTTAGGTCATGTGATATGTACCTTCTCTCCTTCTGGTCTTTAATCATCTCTGTGTCATGTAGATTGCATAAAAGCTGTAGGTATGATATCACACAAAGTATGTGATACTGAATTTGCTGCCAAATATGACATGCAGATATTTACTAAATGCTACAATATTAAATATTACCCAAGAAGCTTTATGTTTGATAATACTGTATATTATGCTGGTGAAAAAAGTCAAATTAACTGGTGATGAAACCACTGGATAATGACTCAGTAAACTGTGTAATAAACATCTGTCCCAGATTTGGACTTTAGCGTACAAAATCTGAGTGTTTATTGGGACCTTCCCCAAGCTCACTACCAGCTTGGATTTTTTCTCGCTGCCACCAGATAGTAATGAGGCTACTATCAGCCTGGATTCCCCCAAATACTCCTTGGGGGACCCCCTCTGTGGACTCCCCAACTTCCTTTGGGAAGACCCCCAAGACCCAGACCCCTGGGTCTCCCTATCTCATCCCCCAGCTTCCCCCCCTTCCTGGGTGAGCCTGGGCGATGCCCTACATCCTACTCTTGAATGCAAAACCAAGAGAGCTATTTCACTCCCCGAGGCTAGGCATTCAAAGCTAATCACAGCTAACAAACTGGGGATTCCCCTCTCTCTGGTCTCCGTAGCAGTAACTAGAGAAACACGCACACAAAGGCGAGAGTTGTCCCTCTTTTCATCTTCCCGTACCTGTTCTTTCCTGGGAACAATAGGAATAACCCAGATGTAATGCTTCCCTCCCCGCTCTGTCTTCCCGTGAGGGAGACAGATAGCTGGTACAGAGATGTCTATCCCTTTGCCTCACTAGGAAAAGAACCCCACAAGTTTTAAAAAGAACTTTATATAAAAGAAGAAACTACAAAACAATAATACTGCATTAAGAGACCACCAACAGACCTCTTCATAGAATATGACTACAACGTCTGATTAAAAGATAGCCTTTAAACCAGTCTGCCCAGCAATCAACACACCTGTAAATACGACACAAAGCATATAACAGCCTATTTGCCTTGTGCTGTACTCACACTTTGTAGGAAAAGATTAGAAAGAAATAGGAGTTAGCAGAAAAGATGTTTCCTCCATAGCTGGGAAAAACAAAAGGCCTAGAGTAACACAATTCCCACCCCTGACTTTTAAAAAATCCAGTTCTCTGATTGGTCCTCTGGTCAGGTGTTTGGTTCCCTTTGTTCACCCTTTACAGGCAAAAGAAATTTAACCCTTACCTTACCTATCTACTTATGACAAACTGTTTTTAAAAAGCAATAATAAAATACAGAACACCACATGCTAACTATGTTTCTGTAAACCTTAATCTGCTTCATCATTTTAATTGAGCTAATTCCAGTCTGGCATATAAAATATAGTTGTTTGCAGTGGTGTAGTAGCCATGTTGGTCCCAAGAGATGAGAGACACAAAGCAGATGGAGTAATATATTTTATTGGACCAACTTCTGTTGGTGGAAGAGACATTCTTACAAGCTACACAGAGCTTGTCTTCTTCAGAAGTTGGTCCAATATAAGTTATTACTCACCTATCTTGTCTCTCTCATAAAATATAGTATCTGTCAAAACTTAGTGGATGGTCTGGGGAAAACTTGAATCAAGACACACCAGATGATTATTATTTTATTTATATTAGAGCCTTTTGTCACTGCAAAGGCTTTAAAATATGTTCATCTGTGGAGATAGTGAAAATCCAGGTATTTTGTCTCCAAGTCTACAGATCGTCATTAATACTTTTAGTCACTCACTTGTTTGTTCCTCCTTGTACTTGTTTGCTTTCTGAAAGCTGTACTTAGTGTCATGTCATACAGACTTCCCTAGAGCAGAGTCCTTTGAGTATGTGCATTATTGTTGTACTCAGCTGGATGGAATATATAGCTCCATGTCAACTGCTGCACACAGGCAGCCATTTAGAGGAGAATGATTCACTTCTACATGGTATACTACTGTCGCCATTGTCAATTCTGAATGTAATCCTTCTGCCAGGTGGAGCTGGCAGCAACCAGGGCCAGGTTCAATATCTAGAGATTCCTTTTCAACAATACAACACAAAACTAGCTTGAGCCCCCACCCAATAACCTACGAAAATTACACACCATCTTTGGATGCCTCTGAGAGGCAATACTTCCCCACTTCACAAGCATAGAGTCTGAGTGTAAAAAATAACTGTTAACTTTTAAAGGAGGGAAGTCACCTGACATTAACTGGGGAAAATGCCACAAGCAGGATTTATAATAATAAAACTGTGAACAGGACACCAACCCCAGAATTCATGGGGCAGAATCTTCTACCTCATGGTCTTAAGTTCTACAACCAACAGTTTCTTTTCTGTGCCCCTCTCCACTCCCTGACTGTACCCCACTCACAGTGATTGTCCTTGGTTAATGAGGACCTAGGGTTCAGAGGTGCATCTATATGAGTTCACCTCCCACCCGGGGAAGAAGGCACCTGGCTTGCTCCACCATCTGACCACCTGTTCTGCCTGGCTGCCCTGCTGGTTCCTCTCCAGTGGCCACCTCGCCAGCCACTGTTCCTCACCTCCTGGCCACCCCACCAGTCCTGGTTCCTCTCTACTGGCCACCCTGCCAGCTGAGGTTCCTCTGTACTGGCTGGCTTGCCAGCTGCTGTTCCTCTCCGCTGGCTGCCCTGCCAGCCACTTGTTCTGCTCTGCACCTCACCAGCCGCGGTTCCACTCACTGGTCCCCTTCTGCCATTTGTCTTTCTGCTGTGATCTCTGCAAGTTAGTCTCTTGAGGTGCCTCTGTAGCCTGACCCAAAGTTGAGTGTATACAATTATAACATGAAGATTAATAGGTTCTTGTCCCAAGATCAGGCCCAGTAAGATTATTGTAAAATTATCATATAATTTGGGATCCCTGATGTGCACAGGTGCAACTATACTATAGGAACTCTTTATATATATATATATTTATGCAAATAAATGATTCATTAATAATTTAGCAAAGTTATAAGCATACTTAAACTCAACAAGGTAGATAGAGATGATATAGAAAGTACATTTAGGTGGCTATACTTACACCCTTATTTTTCTTAACCTACTTAACAATTATCTTACATGCTTAACTATTATCTTTCTCATCACTATCACCATCTCCATCCTCATCTTCCCCAGTGGCCATCATTCTGGCCCCTCTCAAAGTCTACATCTCTCCCTTTGCTACCCCTGGGATGTTACTTTTATACTAGATTACGCTGATGTTACCATAACCAATGCATATTCAATAGAGGTCCTTATTTGTATTTTCTCCCCTTAAGGTGTCCATTTTCTATAGGTTATGATTTTACTCTATTAGCATACACGTCAATTTGTTATCATGGCACCTTTGTGGTCAGACATTCTATCCGGAACCTTCCAGATGCTGGTGTCAGCTATGTTCTGTGGGTGGCTGATGTCAGTATTCTGGACAAAATTCCCCCTCTGACATGCTACTTTCAGTTCCCTATAACTTATGAGTTACTTAAATTTATCTATGCCAAAGGTTATAAATCTCAAGCCTCTCGCCATCAGGATAAAAGCCTGTAGGTTCCTTGCATTACTACTAAATATAATAAAGCAGAATAACAAAGCAATGAATATAATACACCAGGGGTCAGCAATCTCTGGCACATGGGAAGCCGCAGCCAGCACATCTCTCACCTGCGCCACTTTCTGCTGCCTCCATTGGCCTGAGACAGCGAACTGCGGCCAGTGGGAGCTGTGATCGGCCGAACCTGTGGACACAGCAGGTAAAACAAAATGGCTTACCCTGGTGAGCCGTATGCCAGAGGTTGCTGACCCCTGTGATACAGATGAGCTGCCCCCTGGGCTACACATCCCAGATCTTAGTGATTTTCAGTTCTGAGGCTGGGCAGAGATGCTGTCCCACCACCACAAGTGATTGTCATTTCTTTTGAGCATTTAAAATAAACAAAAGGCTCCTCATGGAACCTATTTAGCTCTATCTTTGAACAGTGAAAAGGAATGGGTTAAATCAGACCAGGGACCCTTAGGGAGAGTCCACACCTCCTTGCTGGAACACCTTTCCCTGCCCCTCTCTCCTTTCACGGGGCTCTGGCATTTGAGCCTCTGGCTTAATGAGGTCCTTTCAGCTGAGGGTGGCCTCTTCATTGGGGACAGGTTAAGCACAGTTCTGCACCCCTTTACTCAGACAATAAAGACAACAACATTGATAACAACATTTCACTACCCCTGCATTCGGTACTAAAGTGATTTGTAATCCAACTCCAGCCAAAGTTGATCACTTGGAGCTACACAATTCTTGTCTGCTATATACCTATGCAGAGTGGGTATGTTTATGTAAATACAGCTTGCTCCTGAAGTCTCTCGCCCTCCCCAACTGGCTGTCGGGGGAGATTCATTCAGACCTTGCTTACATAAATGGGGAATACTGGGAAGCAAACTGATGATTTCAATAACTGGAGGCTCCACTATTAGTCCTTAATTACTTTTGCCCATAACAATCAAATAGAGAGCATTGCTTTAGTTTCATACTAGATTGTAACTCTAGTCTAAATAGAACTTAAATTATATTTTAATAGAAAGCATTGCATCGTATCAGCAGAACATTAATACATTGGGTGCCTGGTGGGATTTTTGTTTTTATTTAGCTACACTGTCCTTAACACAATTTAAGTTAGAGATTTCTTAATTGATCAGTTCTTTTTCATTACAATGATCTAACAAATACAGTTCTAGTATATGCAAGCTGTGTAGCATCTTAGAGAAGGTCGTGTGTTGTGATCACCTACACTACAAGATAGTATCTAACTTTTTGAATGTCACAGTTCATCTTTGATATAGCAATGCAAACTGTCTTTGATTACTTCCCAGATAAGATCAAAGCGTTGTCCTATTCTTCTGCTGATGTAGCTTTCTTGTGTTCTACTGAATTTTCAATTAAATTAAGGTAAGTGTAGAGCACTAACTCATTGTCCCTTGCCTCCTCTTTAAAGGAAAAATGAGAGAAAGAAAGAAATGGAAGTTAAGCAATAGAAATCAGCAGATTGTCAAGAATATATGGAGAAGCCAGAATCTTTGCAAAGGGTTTGAGGAAGACAAACAAGGAATTTGATTTGAGGATTAAACAATAACCTAGTTCAACTCAGAGTTCTCAAGCAATGATTTCCTTCAGTTGGGAGTTCTCTGAAGGGCTTACTGGGTTGCCACAAGGAAACTAAAAAAGCGAGGCTTTCCATACAGTGTCATGTTCCTGCTCCGATGCACCATGAAGTGAGAAGTTATTTGCACTAATAGGTTTACCAAACTTTGATATAGTATTAGCAAAGTAACTTTTTTTAGTTCCTTTGTAGCAATCAAGTAGCAGCCATGGAGGTGACTCTCAGTGACACAGCATTAACGCCAGCCTGGGTTTCCACTTGGAAATCTACAGAAAGAGCAGAGGATGGTGTTGCAGAAACTGGCTGGTCCCTGACTCCCAAAATAGTATGGCTCCAATTCCCCTTAGATCCTCAGCAGAAAGGCTCTCACAAGGCACTGTGGGATGGGGGAGGGGGAAAAGAAGACTGCCATGGGGATGAAGCTCCCACTCAGGGGAGAGCTATTGGATTTAATTTCTTTCTACTAATCATACTGGAAGGGAAAGTCTTTACTCAGTAAAAACTAGAAGGCACAGTTTTTGCTCAAACCTTTCTCAATTAATGCTGTGATTGAACATAGTGGGAGTTTTGGCAGCTCTGCCTCCTTCTGTGTTGTATGAAGGGACATGGTTTGACACCCCTGAAAGCCAATTGTCATAAATTAATACAAATTTTCCACCCCAGCAAATGTATTGAGACTAAATACACATAAAATAATAAATTTAAAAGAAACTTGTGCAAATAACCTTCCATCCTCTGAACAAAAGTATATTTTTAAATAGGTAAAACCCAGATAGGTATTTTACCAGCTTCCTGGATCTCTGGTACATTAACACACGCTATTATTTTGAGAACCTGGGCATCATATTCAATTTTATCAAGGTCAGCTAATTGCTGTAAAATATTTTTATGCTCCTTGTAATACTGTGAAGGACATAAATCCACACCATGTAGAGGCCAAGCATAGGAGTTTATTACACACAGCACTGGCGGAGTGTCACCTGACTTATTAGGCTCAGAGACACTGTCAATCAACTGATTACAATAGAATATGTTTATAAATGAATATATCCACACCCCAGGATAGGTTTTGCAGCAAGACAAAATAGCACATTAGCCAATGGTTAAAAGGTTACATAATGTCTCCGCCCATGGTCTCAAGTTAGCAAGTTAACATTTAATTAATACTTTGATAAAATGTTATTAATATAAAATATATATGTTGAATTCTGATTTGGGGTCCATAGGAATGGAGCAACTCCTTTGATTGTCCACCAGGTACATTCCTAGGGGTTAAGGAAAAGAAACAGTGAAAGTATATGGCAATAAAGATTGTTTTCTGTGTGTCTGAAGGCAGGCACTGGTCCCTGGGAAGAGAGGTGGAAGGATGCCATATCTTATACTGACATGTGCCAACTTTTCACAAACTCAAGGTTGGATCTGTGAGAAGAACGTTCCCTACATAAGAGACTGACACAATAGGAACAGGGATCCTTTGTTCAATTTGCAACTCTGAATAAGACACAATTATTTAGTTCTTAGCTCCAACACCTGGCAATTTGCTGACCAGGCCTATTTTAGCAAAACAAGATTATTTGTTAACCCCAGTTTTCTCTTAACTAATCACTATTTGCTAGGCCTCTGGTCTCTTGACCAAACGCTGGACTTTGGGTCTGAGAAAGAGCTGGCACAATTCATATACCAGGTTGTTATATAAAATGCACATGGATTTTAACCCTTCATCTACAATAACTATAACAGTGTTTTTAATGTTACCCAATGAAATATAAAATTGACCAATTTTTCATAGATAAAGAAATAAAAATGTCATTGTTCTCCATCTCTGAAGGAATCCATAAAACAAACAAATAATATAATTAAGTATAGATCAGGACTGTTAAATGATGAACAGCTGAGCGTCACTGCACTGTTGATGGGTATTGTATCAAATCAGGCTTGCATCCGTTTGTGGATACTTGCATCAATAAGAAATGTTCACTGCTGGCTAACTACACATATCAGTTCTTGTTCATTTCAGATGCTTTTATGCATGTGCAATATAGTTCTTTTTTCTGTCCTGATCTGCACAGAGATTAAATGATGATGAGAAGTTAGTTAATGTCACACTTAACTGTCTTTCCAGCAGTGTGTGTTCTTTAGGACTTGTATTTGCTGACAAGGACACAAGCAAATGCTGTGAAGGTTAAGTAGTGAAATTAAACAAAAGTAATCCTCCTACATGTTCTTCCAAGAACACTTACAGAAAATTAGCAGCAGAGTTGGAAGTCAGTCCTCCATGGAAAAAGATTTTTTTCTGGTTTGTTTTTTTGTTTAAAAAAAAAAGTATAGAAAAAAATCTCTTTACTCCCCCGAAATATGTCCATGTCTTTTACTGGAAGCCTGCACATTGCAATTACTTTCCGTTACTGAACAATGATGACAAATTGGTTTCTATACAAAGATCTGGTATTAATCTACATATATGTTGGGTAGAGGCGTATCTTCCAGTGAGCACTGAACAGAAAAAAAAAAAGCCATTTTGTCCCATTAATTTGTGATAGTGAAATACAGGGTCATTGGATGAAAATGCCAGCGACCCATGCAGTAGTCATTCTTTCAGACTCCAAATGTTTTAGAAGAATAAAGCAATAACTTCAACAGCAATGTAGTGGTATGAAGGTTCAGTTTGAAAGTCTTCTGATCAAGTACAACATCACTGAGTATATCCTAAGGGAAATGAATACCTGGCTTCTGTAATTTAGACTCACTTATTAAAAGGATTTAAGAGGTGAATTATAGTCTTTAAAATAATTATGTAAAGGGAAGAAAAAGGAGTAATATGAAAGCAGCATTTGTTCATTATCATTATATACCTCATTGCTGCCTAACTGATCAAGTATATGGAACAACACACAACTTACCTGTATACCTAGTGCATTCCTATCTGGGGTCAATGGAACTTTTTAAAGATAACCACCATGTTCTGCTGGGATGGATTTACACTATGCCCTGCATGTCAACTGACATGGGCTTTGATTAATTTAGGGGGAGAAAATGATTTCCACAGTCAATGAAACCAGCCCCCAAGTGTATAAATCGATAGGCTATTAGTAGAAATGCTTCAGCCTAAATTCAGCTGCAGTAGGACCAAGTGGAAATCAGTGAGTGGGGGAAATGTTGCTTAATGTGTTATTTGTGGTTTAAATTTGAGATGTTTTTCATAGCTGCTGCTTTTGCAAAATTCTACATTGACGCATCATTCTTATTTTAAACCATTTTTTCCTGCCTTGTCACCTGTAAGTTGCATAACTATTAGCACAGGTCTTGAGAAAAAAAAAATCAAGTACACTTAAAAACAGTTTTACTATTACCTTTTTTAAAAAAGTTTTCAAAAATTATTGTAATGTTAACTCAAGGATAAAGCTACTTCGTAACTATTCTTCAGCCAAATGTTGTTTATGGTAAGAAAAGCATACTCTTTCCAAAGGCTGTTATAGAATAATTACTTTTTCACAGGTGTTAGAATGAATTTGCTCTGAATATTTCTGATACTATTAAAAGCAGCAAAGAATCCTGTGGCACCTTATAGACTAACAGACATTTTGGAGCATGAGCTTTCGTGGGTGAATACCAATTTCGTCAGATGCATGTAGTGGAAATTTCCAGGGGCAGGTATATATATGCAAGCAAGCTAGAGATAATGAGGTTAGTTCAGTCAGGGAGGATGAGGCCCTGTTCTAGCAGCTGAGGTGTGAAAACCAAGGGAGGAGAAACTGGTTTTGTAGTTGGCAAGTGTAAGCCGGTCAGTTCGGGCCTCGTCCCCCTCAGGTGCGGCGGGGAGCCAGGGCGCCTCCTTCTCTGCAGCGGGACAGGTTCCACGCCGGTCCTGTACTCAAGGGTCGAACAAATGAGGTCTATGGGCCCTGGCCCTTAGGCAGGGCGGGGTAACAAACAAACTGTAGCACAGCACAAGGGTTCTGGGTGAAGGGGGAATTCTGCCACCTGGTTGCGGGTAGCAGGGGGAACGCAGGCCCACCCACTCCTCTGCATTCCAGCCTGGGGCCCTGGTAGCGGCGGTCGCCGCTAAGGCGGTCAGTGGGGATCCGGACCGAAACACACTGACAGGGTTGTCAGTGGGGATCCTGGCCGATATACACGGCCATAGGCTTGGGGACTTCTGCGGCCTGACTGTAGTCAGCCGCCCCCGGGCTACTTCCAACTTCCCCCTCCCCTGGTACCTGTCCTCCGTTGGCGTAGTCCGATGGGTCCCAGACCATAGGTTCCTCGGAGAACTGGGGGGATGCAGGCTCTGGCGGTTCCTCCGGCCAGCGGGCGCAGGGTAGTTCAGGCTGAGGGTCCTCAGGATACCCGGCACGGGGCAGGTCCGGCCAGCGCTTCTCTAGATGCAGGGCCGGCCAGCGCTCCTCAGGATAGTGAGCACAAGGCAAGCTGGGCCGAGCGGGAGCTCGGGCCTCCACATCTGTACTCTTCGGCGTCCTGGGCTCAACTGAGCTCTGGGCCCTGGCTTTTATACTTCCTCTCCCGCCCCTTGACTTCCAGGGGACGGGAACAGGCGGTACTGGCTCCGCCCACGGAGGTGCCTGCTCTGGCTCTTCCCCCTCAGGTGCGGCGGGGAGCCAGGGCGCCTCCTTACAGCAAGCCATTCACAGTCTTTGTTTAATCCTGAGCTGATGGTATCAAATTTGCAGATGAACTGAAGCTCAGCAGTTTCTCTTTGAAGTCTGGTCCTGAAGTTTTTTTGCTGCAGGATGGCCACCTTAAGGTCTGCTATAGTGTG